>NC_133472.1:32295309-32550313 GCF_025370935.1 Choristoneura fumiferana
CGAATACTAAATTTTAAATATAAAGAGGCGCCAACTCTAGTTGCTTTACTTCATTATACTTTTTTAGGGTCCCGTAGCCAAAATGTCAAAAACGGAACCCTTATAGTTTCGCCATGTCTGTCTGTCTGTCTGTCTGTCCGTCCGCGGCTTTGCTCAGGTACTATCAATGCTAGAAAGCTTTAATTTTTGAACGAATATATTATGTAAACTATGCCGACCAAATGGTACAATAAAAAATTAAAAAAATAATTTTTAGAGTACCTCCCGTAGACGTAAAGTGGGGGTGATTTTTTTTTCTTATCCAACAAGTGTGGGCCAACCATTAGGGGGTTGCTAAAACGATTTTTCTATTCATTGATTTAATTGCAAATTATTCAACTTTAAAGTGCAAATTTTCATTAAAATCGAGCAAAAATTTGAAAAAAAATCAGTATGGTTGTAAGTATATCAAACTTACAAGGAAAACTATAACGGTTAAGTTTTCTTAAGAATTATTAGTAGTAAAGTAAAGTTAAATAGCAGCCTGAGGTATAAAATATACATATTACCTAAACTTGGAATATTCCGTACAAAAATATTACTTAATTTCTTCGTAATAGCTACGGAACCCTATTTCGGGCGAGTTCGACACGCTCTTGGCCGGTTTTTTTACTACTCAGTTATTGCTCTTTTCAAGTACCATAAATTTTATTTTGATTTAACCTGTGTTTCTCTCGCCGCTGTTTGATAGAATAAAAAAACAAAGATATTAATCACATCAAAATTTGATTTTTATTTAATGTTATTTAATAACAGAAACTTAACATAGATTGATGAAACATGCCCTTCGATAAATGCTACTTCGTGTGAAAACAGGCAGATGTCTTGGCGGTTGCACTTTTAGAAGCATCACGTCTTTACGTGTGCTCAACCCATAGGCGAGACGAAAGCGTCTCCCTCGTAGTTGCCGTGTACAGGTTTGTAATACGAGTAGTCCTGCTTGACCACAATAGCGGGGCACAACGTGCATTGCCGCTGCACGGTGCCAGAGTTTCACTGAAAACAAAGGCGATTGTATTTGTGGTCTTGTTTGCTGTACCTTAGTGTATCGACGGCAGGGAACGTGATGCTTTAAGGACGTGAGGGAGTACCAGTTCCAATTTTCCGATCCAATTTAAATATGTTAACTAATCATAACATAAAGTGAGAAGGCTTACTTAATCGAGGTGCGAGAGCTATCACTCTGCTAACAAAAAAACTTGTTGCCTGTTAAATAACATATAATTAACTTACTAGCTTTTGCCCGCGGCTTAGCTCGCGTGGAATTCGGTTATCGCGCGGTGTTCCGTGGGAACTGTGCATTTTTTTTTCGGGATAAAAAGTAGCCTATTTCACTCTCTGGCCCATAAACTATCTCTATGCCCAAAGTCACGTCGATCCGTCGCACCGTTTCGACGTTAAAGATGGACAAAAACATTATAATATTTGTTTGGATAACCGTGACTCAGGTAAGGTCACGAGCGTTAAAATTTGAGACCGATTTCGTCGAAAAATCCTTTAAATTGTCATACAAATTGAAATGACAGATATGCAATCTTAAGTGGGTCCCAAATTAACGCTCGTGACCATACAAGAGTGGTTAGGAGATTTCCCCAAAACCCTCTTTTCCTAGTAGCTAAATTTATAGTCGTACATTTTCGTATTCTTGATTAACACGAAACGTATTTATTCCTAACATGATTTTCCCATTCGCAGATTTTCGTAAACGTTTTTTCCAATATGCTTTTTTACTGAAGCTTATTTTCACAATCGCGTTTTTCCTAATTTTCCCGCTCTCGCGGAACTCCTGTTTTTGCGTAGTTTTGGCCCATCGGGCCGATGCAAAATTATCATAACCTAAACCTATCTATGTTTCTGTATCGATTAAAATTCGGCCGTCGAATGTTAATCGATTAGTTTTCTGTAATGGCCATAAAAATAATTAGACCAAATTACAGCCATCAGTGGCATCTGAATGACAACCAAGCTGTGTCTTAATAGCACCGACATAATAGCGCCGCGCTTTACATTGTTGAGCCAATAGCAGGGGCAATAAAGGCCTCTGAACTACCTCATGCCCCGGGCGTGCCAAGCCGCAGGGCCGCGTCCAGTGCCTAATAGCAGGAAAGACGCTATTTGTATTCTTAGTAAAGACAGTATCTGCACGGTATACGAGTAGCGTGTAATTTGTATACCAACTCTATCCGTTAACCTTAAGAATTATCTAAATGAAGTGAGTGAAGTTCCACAATACCATATTTATCCAAAGCGAAAGCCATGCCCGTGCCTGATCATTGCCGTTATGAGTGCATAGGTAAGCAAAATATAATATACGTATTATAACATGTTGACTTCCTTATCGACTCACTTTTCGCTACTTATTTTATTCCATACCAGCTTATGCACCTTTTGTGCTAAGTTTATATTATTATGTAGGTACTCAAGCAATATATATCTACCAAAATTAAGTCACTAGCTCTAGGGGTTAGCCTGTACGGTCATTCATTATGAACCACCATGGAACCTTGTCATGGGAAAAGTCATGGTGAGCCATGGTGGCTCATGATAATTTAAGTACTAGATTTTTTAGGTTGCCTAAAGCTGCCTGGCTAAAGGCGCGAAGTACTATTCTTATTTATTAGAGGTAAACATAACTTTTTAACAAAAAAATAAACAGCCGAACAAACTGAAAAGCCAAAAATAATTAAGTTTTTTTTTATTTAACCTTAATCGAGATACCAGTTTGAAGTCGGTGCCTTACCACCTACCAGAAGGAGAGATAGAAACCCATCAGGTAGACGACCATAGGTCCACTCCTGCTAGCTAGTGCTGGCTGAGGCATCGACTTCAGACTGGTATCAAGATTAAGGTTAAATAAAAAAAGGTTTATTATTTTTGGCTTTTCAGTTTAATTTTTTGTTATGTAAAAAGTTCTTTATTTTATAATTTTTCCCAACCATTAGGGTAGGATTTTTGTCCAATATACATGGAACCAATTTTGGGGTATACCTAACCTTTCCAATAAAAAAATAATTTTGAAAATCGGACTACTCTATTAAAAGTTATGCGTGGTCATACATAAAAAAATATATAGGTACGCGTCGACTTGAGAACTTCCTCCGTTTTTTTCGTCGGTTAAAAATACGTTTGAGTTTTAAAATTTTCGTGTTGACTGAGAGAACAGGTGGGTTTGGGAGGGGACTCACCTATTCACAGAGTTTTACTTCACCCATTTGCTGGGACGCCGCCAGAGAAGCATGTATTCTCCTGATAGGGCCTGCGGGGTGCTTACGTCGGTCTTTTGTTGTTAACCTTTGTTTTTTCTGTGATCTACCCTCGCACATTTTCTACACAATGAATAAAACTATTGGATCGGTAGAGATTTTTTTAATGCAGGTACTTATACGCATTTTCTTAACTAAGGGCTACCTATCCCTTACCCTCTGATGGAAAGGTGGATCGGCGATCTTTTATGGACCTTTGGTGTTGATGTGGCTGTGGATACCATAAAAGTCAAAATATCTTTATTCAATTTAGGCTACAACAAGCACTTATGAATGTCAAAAAAACTACCACCGGTTCGGAAAAACCTCTGCTGAGAAGAATCCGGCAAGAAACTCAAATCTCCACTCACCCATCCTCATCTCACTCCATCTTTTGGGTTTGATGTTTTTTAGCATATTGTGCTTTACCTACTTGTCTCCTAGCGCTACCCTCTTTTCGTTTCCACTTCCATAGGCATTTGTCGGCTAAATATTGTCTGTCAGACAGACCTGTTATAACTGCAGCAGTCACCAGCACCAATATCTGACACAACAGAGCCTGCATAAATTAAATATCTGGTACGACTCTATTTCTAGGGCCGGTAGGACGTATCAGATATTTTTGCGCGCTCCGCTGTGGCAGATATGATTGCAGGTGACTGTATGTAAAATATCAACGGGCTGTATAGTTTCGCTGTCAATGGACGGCGGCCGTAGCGGCGGGTCGGGCGTCGCGTGTCGTCGTGCGCGAGGTGTCAACTTCTAATTCCCGACACGCACTGACCCAATGGAAGTCGCGCGATTGTCCAGCTACAGGTACACCCGCCTAAAATTAAATTTACCTCGTGTTATATAGAATGCGTAAAAAGAACTCTCAATTTAATTTAAAGTCGGGGCAAGCCAATATTTTAGTTTAATTTAACTTTGTTAGTATCACTCGGTGACTCGGTGCGATAGCGACGGTAAAGTAACGTCGTTTGTTGAACAAAAGCACCTATATAACTGAACATTTTATATCTCAAACATTATTCTTACCCCCTAAAGCCCATTGTACAAATGTTTGAACATATGTCAAAGTAAATATCAAGTTTTCTTGATGGATATTATGTTTTAAATTCTGATGTAAAAAAAATACGTGAAAAATAATCAATGGCTGATCAAACAAATTAAACAAAAGAATTGACACATTGAAATAAAACGCTACACCTAAGTTTTAATTTCTTAAAATAACTAATTTAAAGCTATTTTTTTACTTTTTGTTATGAAAATTATAAAATGCATAAAGCTTTAAGCTCATAAAGGACTTCAACATTTTCTACTTTGTACAATTTATGGCACCCAATTTCTCGTTGTTATTTGAAAAGAAAGGTGAACAGTTGTATAATTGATTTCTATTGGACACGCGACGATAGCGGCATATATTTACGCGTTCCGGAAAAAACACGACAAAACCTTGGATATAAATTATTTAGGTAAGTGCACCATCTTTGTGCCATGTCTATTCAACGTTAATCCACGGCGTTTAGTTCTTTTAGGCGAGAAAGCTCTTGTTTATTTCACTTAAGATATCGAAACGTGTTGTGCAAAAGATAAGATCGCTTTTTAAAACATCATTAGGCACGTTAGACGTTAGCAACGAACGTCACTATTCCTAGAATTGCAGCTTTCTCACGAAAAAATCTTATCATTCAATGAGCTTTTCCAATATAGAAATTAGAAACAAAAACAGTGCGCGAAATAATCGTAATGCCTTTGGGATCATTATGATATCGATTGGGCTCAATACTCGATCAAAGAATGCCGTCTACATCACTTTTACGACTTATGAAGGACCCAAAGTGATTTCGTATCACCGTTAATAAACTATTATAAATTAGGCATTTACAAAACTATGACAATAAACAAAAAACAATTACTTTACTTTTGATCGCGGGTGAGCAAAGTAGATAATTCAAATTTTGTTCATTGATATGAACCTCCGCAAAGTAACGCCTGATTCAATAAAAAACAAAATACTTAATTGAAAATATTTGATCCGATGAAATGTACAATAAGGAAGGTTTTCTTATGATGTATTAAAAAAAAAATCAAATAAGTACCTAATTGTCTCATAAAAATCTTCTTAAACATCTCCAGCGTCGGAAGAACAGCTACTGCAACTGCAAGAGCGTGTAGTACTCGTCCGTGTAAACAGAGCCGATATTTTATTATAATAAATAAATAAATATCACGGGACAATTCACACCAATTACAATAATAATATGTTATGTAATAATAAAATGTATACTGCTGGGGCTGTTTCACCATCCATTGATTAATGTTAACTGGCGGTTAGGTGTAATGCCGTCTCTATTTGTTTTGTTTGAATAGACGGAGACGGCATCATATTTAACCGTCGGTTAACGCTAATCAATGGATGGTGAAACAGCCCCTTATTGAATATTGTACGCATACACACAATTCGATTGGTTGACACTACACGCAGCGCCCTGCAGGCAGTACTGTAAGAAGAGCAATCAATTTATCATGTATTCATCCCAGCTTTAAGACTTAACTTTAAGGCCGTTCATTAAATATGACTGAATATTAATGGCTTTATTATGAACTACTCACTCTACCGACGATCCTACCTAAGCTGGATCGCTCGGCGTATTTAATATTTATTTTTTAACATACGGTGTAGAGCAGTGCCATATATTATAATTAGCAGCTATAAACATGTTCTGAATATTTTTATTACCTGACTATCAAAGTATTGTTTTTTAATTTTTCATGCTATAAGTTATTTTTATCCCCATAAATCCGATAAACGCGGGAGAAATGACTCATTTAGGATTTAATACATACTTTGGAACAGACTGTTACGTAGAAAAATAGAAAAACAATACAATACAATGACTCTTTATTATAAACCAGTAATTAAAACATTACTGAGAAGAAACCTTATTTACTCGGAATTGTGGCATTTATCCAGGGAGTAGGGCCGTTATACATAAGTTTACGTATAAATATATGTAAGTAGGTAGAAGAATTTTTAAAATAATTAGCACATAGTACCTACTTTTGAGTTCATGAGCTTGTGAGCAAACATTTGATCAAAAATATCTGAACACGACTCTATTGTTAACGGCGTAGAAGCGTCTTCAGATATTTTTGATCATAGTTTTGCTCACAAGTTTATGAACTCGACTGTACCTAGGTGAATAAGTTTTACTCGCGCGGTGTTTTTAAAATCGGATGTACGCGACGTCCAGATATATGAGGCCTGACTGACCAATATTTATCGTCCGTACCTAAAACCCACAAACACATTTTAACGTTTTAGAAATAACAAACATTGCTTACAAGCACGAGTACAAATATTTTGTTTTTAATATTTTAATAGTATATGGTTAAAATTCATAGCAAGTAATTAGTCAAAGGTGGAATTGCGGACTACCCACAATAATCTTTAACAGGACTCGCATCAGAGCGTGTTGCTTAAAATATTCCTATCACATAAACGTAGCGACCTTTTACCAAATTATACCTTAAATATGGCTGCAGAGGTCGATATTCTGACGCGACCGTAGTAGGTAGATAATTTCCAGTGAATGGTTAGAAAAACACGTCGCAGAGCATCAATGTGCACTCTCCTAAGCTGCCAAGTTCAGTTCCAAGGCGCTATTGTAACAAAGATATCGTGACATCAAGGACAAAGCCAGTGACGAGCAGAATGTACGAGTATGAAAAGAGACCTGCTATTCGTGCTCTTCATTAATGATATATCTATCGTAACCACGCGGATTCGCTCGCGTAGGAGTTTAAAGGCTGGCTGGCTGCTTTAATATCTGCCGCAGTGGATCGAGCAAAAATATCTAACACGTCCTACCGGCCCTATGGAAATAGAGTCGTATCTGATATTTATGCACGCTTCGTAGAATCAGATTTTGGTGCTGGTGCCTGTACCAAGGTGGAAATTCGGAAGATCTATCTATCTATCATTGCAAATCTACGGCCCTCTAAGAATTGTATGTCAAATTTCAAATAGGCACATAATGTATCTGCATAAACCCTTTATTGTGCATAAATAAAGAAAGAAACACAATTTATAACAAACCTATCCCTAAAACCAACAACAACAAGGATAACTTATCCTTATCAAGTCTTTAGCTCCAGTGGTGTATGCTATGAGTTATATTTATGTGAGTGAGTGAAGGTTAGATACAATAAGTTACTTACCTATACATGTTTGTTTATTGTATTTACTATTAATTAATTATTAACTGTTGCTACGACCATAACTTAATTACGACGCTAAAGCAGATTCTACGAGCAACGTAAAATTATTGTGACAGTTACATTCGAATTGAAATTAGTAAATAACCCTCCTTCGGGCTGTCGAGTAACAAGGTTTTGTGGGTAAACTGATAACTCGGTTCTGTAAGAATTGATCCACAGTCTGCGCATTCTGCCGCCGCACATGTTTGATGTTTCCATAGGCATTTTTGTGTAAGTAGGTAGGTAGGTTTGAGCGCGGTCTATTGTCACAATTTTTGATAACAAAGACAAGGCCTTCGCCTAGCTGTGTCACGCGACATTGATTTCCATGCCGCGTGGCACTGGGACGCCATGACGCCATCATGTCTGCCGCACCTAATAGATAAAGAATTTCTTTTATTCTGTACTATTTAACATCAGCAGGTAATCAAGATTTGACTATCAGAATGTAGCTCGAATTCCTTTACATTTAGATTAACGTTAATAGAATATATTTCAAGCTTTTTCGGCTTTACGTCCACTTAGTTGATTGAAATTACATTCAGTAATAGGTCCCTGCAGTTGTTATGAAATAAGTAATGTCGTCTATAAACATAGGCAGTTATGCGCCATAGACGTTACCCGGCCCGATACAGCCTCCATGGCACAAAGTTTATGATGGCTTCCCTAAGGCCGTGTCTACGCTGAGAAGGAGTGACGGATTGTAAATTTCTATTCAATTCCGTCGAGAACTCAAAGTGACAGAAATTATAATGCCTTCCACTTACTCCAATACATGCGACGTATTGGTAACACCTTACGTACATTGGACATTTTCTCACGTTGACGACTCAGTCCCGGAATGGTGCATGACTCAGCGTACAAGTATATCCTTATAAATTTAAAGAATTTATAAAACTTCACATTGCAGTATTATCTGCCATCTCGCTTTTCCAGTAAACCATAGAGGCATTTAATACGTGCGCAATCAAACTTGTACCGTCTTGTCAAAAAGAAAATACTTTTCCTGGAGAGGGCTGGAACTGCTTACAAAGCGGCAGCGTGAAGAACCTCCACAGACGCGGCCTTTTCGCTATTCAACATGAAAGTTTACTAGTCGCTATTTTTACGACCGCACTTCCTTCGTGAAAAGGTAAACAAAATTAAAGTAAGGGTTTAACCATAATATTTTACTTAACAATGCGGTTATGCTCAACTTTTCTTGACGTTAAGTTTTCCCTGAAAAAAAAAAACTTACTTAGTACAGCGATATGTTCTTTTATTTGTTCATATAATTATCAGCAGCAGTACTGTCTTTCCCACAAGGGCACACGGGGACTCGGAGAGAACTCAGAGCCTTCAAACTCATGGATGCTCCCAAAATCTGATATTTTGGCTGACACACAAAAATAATTAGTTTTTTGTTGTCAATGATCTTCCGGTGCCCGTATTCGTTGATGCTCCCCGGCATGCTCTAAGATAGCTTTGACTATCGCGGTCTTCAAACGAGCAAAACTAGTGAAAACAACTAGGTAAGTTCTTATAAAACTGAAAACTGCAAATCTTGGCGTGCAAATGGACAGTCAATCACCAAAACCGCAAACATTGGCCAACCTGAGGGTAACGTAGAGTGATATGGAAAAACATGGTGCTCACTGCAATATGTAATTTCGTCCTATAATATTTATCTACCGATGTTGCTTCAATACAAAGAGTATTCATGCACCTCGTCATAAAAAAAGAGATATTTTACCTGTGATTTAAGGCATCGATTCTTAACAAAGAAATACAAAGAGCAGATAAAATATGAGACTTGGCGCCTGTTTTATGTAGTGACATTTTTTGCCCGCAAGTTCTACATAATATGAAAGTTTTCATTGTAATATGTTACGAAGATTTCATAATATTTCTGACCCAAATGTCTGAAGTTATCGGACTACGCAATCCCCAATTTAGCAGGTCGATTTTAGGGGCAGCTAGTAGCCATAAGGTGTTTATCACACTCACACTACATTTTGCTACATTTTCACTTTACACACAGGTATTTATGATCGAAATCCAATCCTCTTGATTATATTTTGACAAAACTAACAGATGAAGATAATAAAAGGGAAGGAAAATCGTAGAAGATCTGAAACACTTTTAGTCAAAATACGAGTATTATGAGTCTATTCCAGGGTAGGCGGTGCCAGTGCTGTCTACCATGCTGGGCTGGGAGACTGGCGGCGCGAAACTGCGACGTGAGCTAGCGCTGCCTAGCCTACCTACCCTGGAAACTGGAATTGACTCAATGCACGCCACTGGCTATTTATTCTGTTTCTTAGGGATCTTAGGGTGAGTATCGCATACATACAAAACCTACAGATAAATAACGCAAATCCTCCGTTTTTACATCTCCTAGTTAGTATTACCTGGCGCGTCCCTCAGGCTAGAAGTTCGCGACTGCGTGCGACGGTAACGTCACCGTACAGTTAGTGCATCATCGCGCCCCGCGAACGCCGCGTTTTGCTCAATGAGACGAAGCCTAAACTTACGCGTGCGAGCAGGACACAACACCGTCCGCAGCAGGTGCGCGTAATATGCGGCGACCTTCTACCTCCAATATCTTTCATAACCCCCACAATAGCGGCTGCTAATTGCAGTTCATAGAATCAGTTTGAAAAGCCACTCCCTGTGTAATTAGTAGGGTCATAGGTCATTAAGATGGTTAAACCGAACGCTCGCCGCGCTCACGCGTCTGCGCGACCTTCAGTGATTTCGTTGGGATTTCGTAACTTGATTTCTAGATTAATTATACGTTTTTCACGGACACAAAACATAGAATTCAGTTATTAGGCTAAGTGCCTAGGTCTTATATGTTTGATATTTTATGTTGTTCCAGCTTTCAGCCCGTTATGTCATGTTAAGTTAATAGGAGTTATGCAATATTTTTTTTGTACTTACCGTTATTGTTAGACAAACCAAGATGTGTATAAAATATTTTTTTAAACTAAGATTTGGACGTTTTATTACAAGCTTTTATTTAACTTGCACTGTTCGTTTATTTGTTTATTTATTTGGGTCAAATCTTGCAAATTAAATTTGACCTAAGTACTTCCAACAGTCCGATCGACTTGAAATTTGGTAAACTTATGTAAATCTGGTGACAATACAATAATCTGATAGTGACATCCTGGTAGTCTAGCCAGGATCGTCTCCACAGGAAGAAACTCTTCAACGGATAATGGCATCGACTTGAAATTTGGTATTCAAATGTAGTTTGGGTGACAATACAAGTACAGTTAACAAAAAGTACAGTCAGCAAATAAAAGCTTGTATTTATTAAAAAAAAAATACCAAAAACTTATTTAAATAATAAATAAATAAAATAAAAGAATATTTATTCACAAAGCTAAAAACCCCCGACTTAAAAAACGCCAACAAAATAAAAATAAAAGCGCCCGAAAAAACGCTGCTTGAAAAGACAATTAAAAAGTAAAAAATAATTATGCGCTACCTAGCTGTTGCCGCGACTTCATCTGCGAAGAATTCGTTTATCTCTATCCCGCGGGGACTATGCTGATTTCCCGCAAAATTAGCCTAAGTTAATTTAGTATAAAGTATCTAGTAATATTTTTTTATCTAAGCGTCGTCGGTGTCGGGGGACCGCTAAGGTTAACATGAAACTAAATTATGTTGTATTTTTTAAAGTATTAACCTTAGCGGTCCCCCGACACCGACAACGCTTAGATAAAAAAATATTACTAGATACTTTATACTAAATTAACTTAGGCTAATTTTGCGGGAAATCAGCATAGTCCCCGCGGGATAGAGATAAACGAATTCTTCGCAGATGAAGTCGCGGGCAACAGCTAGGTAGCGCATAATTATTTTTTACTTTTTAATTGTCTTTTCAAGCAGCGTTTTTTTCGGGCGTTTTTATTTTTATTTTTGCTGGCGTTTTTTAAGTCGGGGTTTTTTTAAATTTTAAATTTAAGTTTTTATTTCATGTTTTTTAAACTTTGATATATATATTTTTAAAGTGTACTAGTGAGTTGGATATCCTGGCTGCAGCATCAACTCATCTTGTTGCCACCATTGCATTGTATGTAGAATCAAATACTGATCAAAAGGAATCAAACACGACATATCTGCTATTATTTTTTCAAGAGTATACTGGTGTGCTGGATATCCTGGCTGTAGCATCAGCTCGTCGTGTTGCCACCACTGCATTGTATGTAGAATCAATTACTGATCAAAACGAATCCAAACACGACATATCTGCTATTATTTTTTCAAGAGTATACTGGTGTGCTGGATATCCTGGCTGTAGCATCAGCTCGTCGTGTTGCCACCACTGCATTGTATGTAGAATCAATTACTGATCAAAACCATTCCAAACACGACATATGTGCTATTATTTTTTATAGAGTGTACTAGTGTGCTGGATATCCTGGCTGCAGCATCAGCTCATCGTGTTGCCACCATTGCATTGTATGTAGAATCAAATACTGATCAAAAGGAATTAAACACGACATATCTGCTATTATTTTTTCAAGAGTATACTGGTGTGCTGAATATCCTGGCTGCAGCATCAGCTCGTCGTGTTGCCACCACTGCATTGTATGTATAATCAATGACTGATCAAAACGAATCCAAACACGACATATGTGCTATTATTTTTTATAGAGTGTACTATTGTGCTGGATATCCTGGCTGCAGCATCAGCTCATCCTGTTGCCACCATTGCATTGTTTGTAGAATCAAATACTGATCAAAACGAACCCAAACACGATATATCTGCTGTAGTTTTATTAAGAGTGTACCTACTAGTGTTCTGGATATCCTGGCTGCAGCATCAGGCCGAGAATTCCATAATCTTGCATAGCTATATAGCATACATGGGTGTTTCAAATTTTAGGTCCCAAATATGTTTGAAAGTAAAGTAAATATCCATTATGCGTCTAAGATTCCTACCGCAGCGAACAAAAGATCTGATGATCTTGAAACGGCTGAACCGATTTTGATAAATCATGTCTAAGATCCATCGCTAGAAAACTAGCTTTCAAATAAAAAAAACCGCATTCAAATCGGTCCACCCGTTTAAGAGCTACGGTGCCACAGACAGACACACAGACACACATAGCGGTCCAACTTATAACACCCCTCTTTCTCGTCGGGGGTTAAAAATATATCATAACAAAATATGATAAAAGTATCATAATGTAAAGTTTCAATTAGACATAAAAGTACATAATATACATATCCGACATAGACTATTTTGTACGGTATTCTTTTTATTTTTAGTTTTGTACCCGTGCATACCTATTTTCCTATCCATTCTACCTGACTCATTTCTTTATTATATGCGACAGGAGACTGAAAGCAGTTGAAACTCTCGTAGAACTACCTTTTACTCATTGTCTACATTTGTTTTGTTATTTTTATGCAATTACATATTTGATGGTTTTATAGAAGTAGGTAGGTATATTTGATACGACGAGGTGTAGTCTAGGTATACAACAATTAGGTAAAGCAAGTGTACCTACGTGTTAACATAAACGTGTAATTTTATTTATATGTTACGAATAGATGGAGTCTGTAAACGATATTGTGACATCCATACAACTTGGATGTAATATATCGGTTTTCCTAACGGCATCATTGACACGGAAGTTGACATTAGTTTCGTTCGCTACCATTCGCCTTTAAATGATCATGTAGTTACGAGTCCACTCACGTGCCGTTGCAAGCGCTCAAGCTCTTCATCCACTATTAACATGCTGAATTGTGAGCTAGGAGAAAATCATCGCGTAACATCTTACTCAACTTAACTTGCAATACACCGCCCAGGCATTCATTTTCCGAGCCAAGTGGGTGAATATGTAAATTGGACGAATAATACGTAACATGCTTCGATTAATCCTCGCTTTGCGTTTAGTTATTTTGTTCTAGAGATTTGTTTCTGTTTATTTGCATACAAGTTTTCCATATTTGTATAAAGAACCCGTTATAATATTTTTCACCTATGATGAGTTCTGTGACGTTTCCAGTTTGAAAGTTTTAGAGATGTACCATTTATCGAGTGAACTATCGATTTTTCTAAGAGTTATTAGTGCCTATTTTTGGAGAAGTTGCATTATATTTTAAAAAATAATATTTTTCCAGATTTTCACCCACCGGGCCACCGTTTTCTCGTTCTCGCTCGAAATAATCCCTCAAACGAGTTACAAACTCCCGACTCTAGGAGTTCAAAACAGACTTTTTAGACCGTTTCGGCATTTTGCTAAAAAATAACAACAAACTTAACGAGAAACAGTAACAAAAGTCAACAACAATAATAACAGAAATGAACAATAACAAAATACAATACAAGGAAAACGCAACGGAAACGATCAACTCGTATACAAGGCAGACGCACTCGTACTGACAGTGATACTGGGCGACACTATTTCCCGGAAGTACAATACCTACATGGAAATACCGACATGATATTTTGTGACACGCCCATAGAAACTCTTGTCAGTTTGACACCAGTTTGTATGGGCGTGTACACGAAATATCGGGTTGGTGTTTCCATGTCGGTATTGTCCGTGCCGGTAAATAGTGTCACCCGTGATACTGACAAGCACTGGCCACAAGAGGCACAAGATGGCTGCGGCCGTGTTCCAAATAGCTGCGTTTACAAAATCTTGCAAGTTTTGTTTAAAGATTTAAAATATCTTTAGTGTTCATTGTTATTGAATAATGAACCGCGTCAATTGCCGATAATGTTGTGTCACATCACTACTCTGTTCCGTTTCACACATTGCGTCATTTAAAAAAAATATATTTTTCTATCGTATTCCATGGAGTCTATTTAATCGACTCTGATATTGCTAAGTATATATTTTTAAAATGTACAGTTTTAATTTTTTTGACTATTTTGCTTCAAACTAAAAAAAATAATTGCGAACATAGTAGTCGTAATTCGGAAAATTTTCAAGTGTCACAGAACTCATCATAGGTGAAAAATACAATAGTTGAAACTGTCATTACACTATATACATACCTACTCGAGTTCTTTTCTCAGTGGTCTATCTTGAAAATATTGCGTTGTCATTAACTATAACATAACTAAGTATACATAAGTAGAGGGACTTACGAGTATAATGAAAGAAAGAAAGAAAGAAACATTTATTCGTGACAAACATAAGAACAAAGGATAAAAAAAAAGAAAAAAATAGTTAATGAATTACTATCACTGACTTAATTCGTTGGATTCACCTACAATATTTTTTTTTCTGGTATGAGGTGGAAAAGGGCACTTGATGGTAAGTGAGCACCACCCATCGACACCCGCAACACCGAATTGCAGTTGTGTTTCCAGCCGAGAGAGTTAAGGCGTGATCGCGCGTTCGCGTTCTATTAGGACGATGCCAAAGATAAAATACCTAATTTCACCGGCTGCTTCATTCAAAGTATTTTGTATTAAACCAAGTTATAAACCATCTATGTGCCAAATTTCATCCAAATCCTTTGAGCGGATTTTGCGTTATAAGTAATAAACATCCAAAATCTAATCTTCCAAACTGTCACATTTATAATATAGAAGAAAGGATTATTTGGATATTTACTAGGCAATCTTTAATTTTAAACAAACGCAAACCAACTATGCCAAACACAGTCAAAGTAAGTTTATTTACCAAATGAGAGATATCGGTATTCAAAATCAATTATGCAATGCTAATTCTAGGGCTCATTGCTTCTTTCAGCAACTTTTTTTCGAATAAATATAGCTTAAGTATTACATAAATAAATAAATATCATGGGACACTTCATACCAATTGACCTAGTCCCAAACTAAGCAAAGCTTGTACTATGGATACCTACTAGGCAACGAATACATGTTATGACCAAACACCTAACTTAAGCCGATTATTTCTGGTGTGATATTTTTATAAATTAAAAAATGTGCATGTGCAATTTATAACTCTATAGAGGTATACATAATATCTTATTGTGTACCTATACTTTACAAAGCAAATATATTAAAATCTCAAAATTTTTAGACAATTTCTTTTCATTGCATAAAATATAGGGACACTCTGGAAAGTAAGCATGCAGCGGAGTAGTAATTTAACATCGTAGTCGATTGTATTTTTAACCGTGTTCAAAAAAGGAGGAGGTTAACAATTCGTCGGAATATTTTATTTAATAAATTTTCTGTCATCACAATTTCGAGCACAAAGGGGTACCGTATCCACGATGAATTATTCTGTTCGCCTTTGCCTGGGAAAGGAGAGCCGTTTATATATTATTATGAGTATGATTTTTATAATAGTCATACTACTGCGTCACACAGGCTGCCTGTTTTCACCCTCCAAATGTGTCCTCCAACGTTCTCCGCGCGTTCCTGGGCAAGAGAGTTGCGTTTAGAGGTAAAGAACCCTAAAAAACAATGAAAATATTATGTTTCGAATTTTCAGACATTCTCCTAAGCCCGAAGCTTCTAATGAATGACGACGTAGGTATGACAAGTGCAGGGACGATCAAACGGAAATTGAACGTCACTTAGATACTCTATGCCACGATGCTTCCTGTGTTCACGACTGTATTTACAATCAAAATTGACGAAACCTTTGAAATGAGCAGAAAATGGTTGTCAACCTGTACTTCATAAAATAGAACGGGTAAAATAATATGACGGGATGTTATAATGTTGTTATTCTAGTGATTTTTCATCGTTTTGCATCTGATCGAATTGATCTAAACAGGAACACCACACTCTCCGCGCTCCGGGACCGCTCTACAGTTACCAGCGGCAAGGCAGGTCGATGAGATGGTCAGCTCAGATGAGAAGACCAGACGCTGAACGGAGCGAGTGGCCAAATATAGCTTTGGATACTGATATGTGCAGCTCTAGTGGAAAGGTCTTTGCCCAACAGTAGGAAACAAATGTAGAATAACTAATAAGAATACATTAAGAATATAGTATAGTATATCGTAGTTGATGCTCATGTTCAATAACGCTTAATATTATTATAATTTGTAAATATTTGATACATTTTAATGACCTTACGCGTCCGTCATATTCTGCTAAGAGGCTGAATTTTTCAAATTTGTGAGTTACTATGTGAACACTATTTATCAATGATTAAACACACTATATTATTTGTTCATTAGCTATGTATGACTTTGTGTTCCAATTAAATACATGGAATAAAAAATAATACGTACTCCTTTGTCTTTTTTACGTTGTTTAAATCAAGTCTGCAATACTTCGTTGAACTTTTTAAAACGAAAGTCAAACCATAATGAAACCGCATTAGCCTGTTAACGAGCTTGCTGCCAGCAGGACTAAGTTCTTTTATAAGTACTTGCTTAGTTAAAATCGGAGTTTAAATTAAAAAAAACAGCCACGCTTGGCATACGCGGGTGTCTTAAAAAAAAGGGTGACCCCATTTTTTCATACAAAATTTTATGAGTCAGTTTTGTCACGCCCATACTGAGTGTATGAAAAACATGTCGTAAAACTGTCATTTTTATGGGGACATTTTTTAAACTATTGGAATCGATTGTGCTCTTGATTTTGAGTAGGAAAAACCATATTTTTTCCAAAATTTAAAAAAAAGGAAAGGGTACACTTTTTTTGAAAACACCCACCAAGAATAGAACCTACCTATAATGTTTTTGAAAGATCTAGCCAACCATAGTCTAGGTAAACTTAGTCTTTAGTCCAGAAATAAAAATCATACCCACTTTACGTGTAGGGTAAGGTACCCTAAAAAAAGATTTATTTTCTAAATTTCATTTTACTACTTTGTGAGCGTGGTTAACATGTAGGTTCTCAAATTCAAAATATCAGTTTCCACTAGCGGTTTCTAAGCAAAGCGATGGATGGACGAACGGACACAGCAGAACAATAAGGGTACCTTGTAGAACTACGGACCCCTAAAAACCGTATATTTTACTTCTCGTTTCAACGGTGTTTACAAAAAACGTGCTAAGAAACGAATACGACTAACAATGTAAAAATCATATGTCCGGTCTAATTAATAATTCTAAAACTACGACACGGAAAAGCTCAAACAATAGAGGCCAGGTGAAGTGGCCTTCCGAACAAAGCCCTTTTAAAGAGCTTCGAGAATGAAGCACAAAAATGTTTTTGTAACATCTAAAAGATTCATAACTCATTCTGTAAGAATATTTAGGACATATTCATATTCCAATTTTATGGACGCTTGATTTTCTATTGGCATTTTTCAATTGCACGCAACCCGCATCGACGCTGACACAACGTTTATAAAAGTTGCCGTTAAAATAACCGAGTGTACAGGCAAAGGATGGATTTCTTTACTTATTTTTTCAGTCTGTAATGGGGATATCGAAGTTTGTTACCGTCAAAAATGCACACCCGTTTGCAGCATAAACCTATAGGTGTATACGCCGTGTACGTTACTTTCAGCTTAAGTCTGCCGAATCGATAAAAATTATGTAAGTATCTAAGTTAAAGTAAACTGAATTTACTACTGTTTTGTGTTATCATAGTTATTTATGTACATAAAAGCTTTCCATAACGCGAGTCCCGTCAGGCTATATCCAAAACTGCTAGCTAAGTCAACAGACGTCCCAGATTACGTGAAGCGAGCGAGTTGGCTAACCACCGCCAGTAACATGCCAGAACGTAAGTTTTTTCGGCATCATGCCAATACTGATTGGCATTTCTTGTAGAAATGGAGAGTTGGTTCAGGCTTGTTTAGACTGAATGTATCAGAATCGTCTACGTATGTATGAATGTTAGGAGAGCTATTTTTACTTTAGTTTAATAACTGTACACTACGATTATTTCCACTTTGATACTTGGGATGCCTCAATTTAAATCGTAAAGGTAAATTACAAACAACTATAACTACTTTTACTATCAAGCTTTTTACCTTGTCTAATATGTATACAAAGCCGGAGTAGACGTTGTCGCGGCCATGACCAAATCTTAATTTTAATCATTCAAATCATTGTAGAATTGCCGAGTGACTAAGTGGAGATAATCGTACTGTATTGCTGTAGATACATATATATACACCACATTACACCCACGGTAATAATTAATTGTGGAACTTTTTCAACCCAGCGGTCCATTAGACGACAAATATATCTTCTTCACAAGATCTTCTACCTGTTGCAATTTAAGCGGTGAGTGATTGATGAAACTGTTACCTAGCCTGCCTTTACTGAACCCGTCACACAGCTAATGAACTGCGGACCCAGTGAATCCTAACATGTTTCAAATAAACTAAAGTGGTTTTTGGTCACAACTATCAAACTATTCCCGCCTGTGTCGAAACCAAATTCCGAATGAATCCCCAGAAACGATAAAAGTTAAAATAAATAGACGGTGTAAAGATGCAGACAGATTACGTAACCACTCCGACGTCCACTAAATTATAACGAAAGTGTAATTACACGTATGATCCATTAAGCGGACCATTAACGAGAATGCGAGCGGCGAGCACCTGCGCGGGCGCCGGCGGACGCGGGCCACGGCCGCTCCAACTCCACTTCGTTACACACTGTTGCGTAACTCCTCATAAATGAAACCACTCCGATTGTTCACAATTTCGATATAAGTAATGTCCAAACTAATCATACCGGTCGAGAGCGAGAAAGGAACGGAGCGCGCTACCGCCACTGCCCTCAGTCTCGCCAGGGCAACCTTTCACGACTACTTTCGGTAGTGACGCAATTACTGTACGAACCACCGCTCCCCAAGGTATCAAAAACAAACGAATTATGCATCACATTTTTGTTTTATTATAAAAATAAAAAGCTATATTTATAATACATAACGTAACAGTAACACTGTGCACAAATAACAAGTAGGTAAGTAAATGATGAGAGAGGATGATGAGACAATGCGTCTAGTTTCGTTTTGTGGGATCTCGCGACCGAACACAGGATGAATATGTACAAATCGTTCGACAGCGATCTCGCGGTGGTAGGCAAAGTTCAACAGGAGAAATCAGATCACGACAAAGCACTATGGCAATTCAGTTAATGGTTGTCAATAAATACCGTTTAAACGTCCTACCACCTAAGTATACATTTTAAACCTAAGCTTAGTGAAGAGGACCAGCAACATGTCCGGGGGGACCGTATTGAGAGCTAGTAGCACCACCGTGACCACCGTCAGACCCGCTGTCATCACCGCCGCTGGTGCCAAAGTCGGCACTGATCTCAGCACCGCCGTGGCCGCTGCCACCTCCGATACCGGAGTCGCCGCTAAGCGCGATACCGCCCAAGTCACCACCGCTGATACCGCCACCGAGAGCACCACCGCCGATGGCTCCACCTCCGATAGCACCACCACCGATCGCTCCACCGGATTCCTTTTGGGTCTGGTACTTGATGAAGTAAACTTCTGGTTTGGAGGGTTGAGTCGGGGCCGCGGTGGGAATGACGATGTCGGGTTGCTCTTCGGGTTTCTTGACCAGCACGTATACGAGGGTCTTCTCTTCGTTCTGAGCCTGGACGGGGATGATGGGCGCAGTAGGAGTGGGGGGAGTAGGGGCCTTGATGAAGATGATCTTGTAGTGTTTCTGGGGAGGAGCGACCGCGGGGATCCTCGGGGCGCGGTGCTCAACGGGCTCTGGTGGAGGTACATGCACGTAGATGTGCTTCTGCACTAATGGAGCGCCGGAGTAGCCGCCCGCATAGCCGCCGCCGAAACCAGAGTCGCCGCCGAACGAGCTACCGCCGAAAGACCCGCCGCCGAAAGAGCCACCACCGATGCTGCCACCGCCGAGCGAATGTCCGCCAGAGGAATGGCCGCCGCCAAACGAAAGGCCACCAGAGTGTCCTCCCAGAGAAATTCCACCGCTCGAGTGTCCGCCGAGGGATGGAGCTCCGTAGCTACCCGATGGAGCCGAATATTTAGGGGCGGGGGCAGAATAGCTGTAGCCTACCGGCGGCTCGGGCCGGCCATATGCCATCGCCACACAGGCGAGTACCTGAAACAATAACATTTTCATAAAATTTCGGTCTTATGACATATATTTTTTTCTTATACATTTTTTTTAGTCAGTGTTATCGTGATCAAGCTACACGGTGTCGATTGCCTGTGTGAGCTTAGACTGTACCTATCGTAGGGCTGTTTTTCAGATATAAACCTGGTAGTCGTTCGAATATATTACTGTTGCCATTCTAATACTTATACTTATATCACTTTATCTGCAGTCAGCCTGCGTTGGAGTTTTTTCACTCATACGCATTCGTACGTAGTTTGCATATTCCAGAAACTATACCAGAACCCAATCCTATGGTAGTTAAATAAGGTAGGTACGACTACCTACAATAATTAAATACAAGTAAATTCCTATTCTGAAATAAAATACACTTTAAGAAAAATTGTGTAGGTATCTCAGAAATTAAATGAAATTAGTAAAGTCAATACAACAGCTGAGCATTCATTAATTCGCAAGGCATTTCATGAATAATCTAAAGCCGTAAAACGCATGTGTGTGACCTACTGAATATTTTGCAAGAGTGTTTCATCAAAATCATTGTTTCCTGTTGTTGTGTGGCATGAAAAGTTATTGGTTAAAATTACAAAATATGTAAAACTTTTGGTTGCCACAAGTACCGACGGTAATATTTGACAACAAACGTTAACTGCGATGAGCTTGCACTCGCCGCGAATGAAAATTATCTTTGCCCTCTCCTCTTTAGGAAAAGTTCGCGATCGAGATTCACTTTATTACCTTTGAAACTAAATTATTGACTCTAAAATACTAAAAAAGATTTTATTATTTTTAAAGAAGAGCTTCATATTTTTTTCTGTAAAGAATATTCCAATACTTTTGACACTTTTATTGAGTCGATACCGCATGACTGTTGAACTCACTGTTATTATTATAAATGAACGTTCTAAAGCGGTACCTCACTTTTAAGTTCCTTGTTTTAATGCCGCTGAACCACTGAGCCCGGATGATGATCACTATTTGGCACACTGAATCGCCCTTTATTTTCACTTAGCACTTCACTTTAATCCTCAGAAAGCCTAAATAAAAATATTAGGACCTGACATCCAGATCGCATGTGCCAAATTGTGAATATGGATTAAATATTAATTGAAAACGATTATGCATTTATAATTATTAAGAATTCTATTAGTCAACTTACCACGAAAGCGCGCATATTGTTCTTGATGGAGTCGGCTTTGATGATTTAGAGCCTTAGATGCCGCGTGTAGTGACCCTCTCAATTGGAATACTGCACTTGGTGGAGATGTTCCTGTTGCGGTGATCTCGTGTTAACTGATGACATTCGGCATGCCGACCCGCTCTTAAATACCAAGATACTCATCTCGTCAGAACACTCCATCCCTCCGAGCATTTCACTCGGTAACGTGCAACTATCGTCATTATTTAACAACTTTAATACGGTCCTTTCTTTTCGACGAGGTCTGCGGCTCGCGCCGCGCGCATTCTACACGCCGCTTTAGACGCACACGCTCGCCTACAGCCACGCTAGGGGACACGACCGATGACCAATGACCACCGCCTACCTAAACAAACACAAGTGTATTTTTATTCGATTATTTTAGGTCATTTTGTGAGGGCGACAAATCCAATAAGTAATTCAGCTCGGTATCGCTCATCGCGTGCTTGGGTGCTTTAAACCGCACCCCGATGTTAAACGCGTCGCAAATCAAACCATTTTAAAGGGCTGAGGAATACTCGTTTAATGGACTATGAACGAGACGCTTAAATCGAGTCGGCTTTGTAATAAATTCAACGCAATATCTGATATCAAACAATTATGAATGGATCTCTTGTTGTCATAACTCATAAGGGTCACATTTACATTAGGTTTAGATGAAAGTAATCTGCCTATTTATTTATGTGTTACTCGTAAGCTAGAAATAGAAAAATGGATTATATTAGGAATTGAATATGAAAAATAAATCGTTATGATTTCCATTTTATTTGATAAATACTTATCTAAGAAAATATCCTTTATCTACCTATGCTAGCGAACGAGCAAAATGTTGTTAAAAAGGCCATTGAGGTGCTAGACAGTTCATGTACGTAGCAGGTAGGCTTGCTGAAGTAAGGCACTTAATAATAAATAAAGAACGAAAATATTCAATACCTTAGAAACAGGATAACCGGCTATCATTAGACTTAGTGGGTTTGGAAATCCAGATGCTACCCCACAACACAACTTGGTAAAAGTTGGAAAAACTTCGGTAGATATCCGTTAACACATTATCGTTATATCTGATAATGTACCTCAATGTTTTCGCTCTCGTTTAGTTTCTGCACTACGATAGGTTGGTTTCAAATATCTAAACAACGTACGTAATATGAGTAAGGTCAAAAAGCAATTACAATTAAATGCTGACAAAAGCAGGTGAAAATTAGCATCGTCACCTTCTTCTTCTCTATCTAATAAAAATGTATCGTAAAATGTGTTGCTAATGTATCGTAAAACTGGGGAACGGCTGGACCGATTTCACTAATTCTTTTTTTGTTGTGTTCGTCATTGTCAGGAAATACTATTTTATCTTATCCAACCAAGTCACCTTTTTGGGTTCCGTATTCGTAATGGCAAAAAAGGGAACCCTTTTAGTTTTCCCATTCCGCCCTACCGGCAATCCCTTCGTATATTAGAAAACTGTTGCCTGGCGGGTGTCCTATGTGCATAGTAATAACATCAACAAAAAGACAGAATAAAATTCAGGAAACTAAATAATAGGGCATCTCATATACCAGTAAAGTGGGATGATTATTTTTCTTCTTTCCCGTGGCACAGGCGATCGTGGCTGTCAAAAATAATATAAGTTTGCGAAAACTATTCTCCGGCTCAAAAGAGTAAATAAGTAAAAAATTGGGAAATTTTAATAGTGTTAAGTGTTTTCCAGGGTGTTCCACTGTAGGACTGTATTGCACTTGACATTGTGGTAAGGGTAATTATTTGAGGTGTAAGAGAAATGTTACAGAAATAAAAACACACATTTTGATGTGGTCTGTTTTATTTGAACATAAGGATATGTACGATAAGATGCTTTATATTATAAGAGATCGATAAAGTTTATTTTGGTTAAAAAAAGCAAAAATCCAATTTTAACGGTAACGAAAATGAGCATCGAGACCACGAAAAAGAACATTTTGTTTATTTTAAAATCTTATAATTGTACTATTTGAATGAAAAATCTGATCATAATGAGAAAACGAATAAGCATTATTTAATTAATCAGGTATCAACAGAAATAGACAATCGATATCTATATAAAAAAAAATTTAAAACTTGACCACGAAAATGACGACTTCAAATTGTCATTTTTGTAACCTTTTAAATACTATCTAGAAATTACTTAATTAAAGTAAGATTAATAACTTCAACTCACAAACCAAAACAGTTTTCAAATACCTTCCCCCCGTGCAGGTCTACGGTAAACCAGAACGAAATTATGTTACAACAAAATGCTCCTCTAAATGACGAAGTTTTCTTTTAAATTTAGATATATACATTTCACACGTACATTCAGGGCAAAATAATTCTTGAACCTCTCGCCAGTTAACAAAATTGGCGACGCACTGGTCATAATTCCTATAACCACACCTGGAGCAAATGTTGTTGACGGTCAACCATTCTTCGTTTAAATCAATTAAATCAATAACGGCATAAACGATTACACTGTAAAAAGCAGAAAATTCTATAAAAAGTGTTCTGTATTTTTTTCTACTTGTAGGGAAAATCATCTTTTTCGTGGTCTTTAATCAGTTTCGTGGCCCATAGGACCACGAAAATGATGACCACGAAATTGAAAAGCTCTTACTTTCGCGGCTCTGTAGTAAATATCCTATAGATTTGAAGCAAATGAAATCAATATTGCATAACTTAACTGCAAATGACACAGCACCAGTAAAACATTATATTTATTTACCCAATACTTACCAAGTCGCAACCGTAACGAAAATGACGCTCGATCTTTGACGCAAATCTAACTGAACCTTTATTACATTAATTATAGATAAATAATTATGACTTGCGATAAACATTATACGTTATATTGACGCAGTCTTAGTTTCAAAGTTGCTTATAGTTAAAAAAGGATTTACAGGAGGTTTGACCTCTTTTTTTTGTTTAAAATATACTTAATAAGTGTGACCACGAAAATGATGGTGTATTTTGAACAACGGGAAATGTAGAAAAAAAATAGTCTTATCAATGTCCTAATTTTTTATGTTTGCATGCATGGTATATCATATTATGAACATTCAATCCATGTTTTAAACAGCAAGTTTTTCTATACCTTGTATTTTTACAATACTACAAAGTAATCAGGGATAATCCGAACCTGACCACGTAACTGACTTTTGTGCAGAAAATTTAAGTTATTGTGGAAAAAAAAAAAATAGAATAAAATGTATTTACCGCAAGTTTCAGTGATAATATCCTAAGCAACTTAAAAATAATAAACGATAATTCTAAATTTTATAACTGAAAATTTGAGTCTGAACACTATTGAACCTCTCAAAATAATAACCCGTAAATATTGCTTCTCTTTTTAATCATATTAACTTTTTAACACGTTTAATTGCTCTAGAGGATTCAAAGTTCACTAGGGTTGATAATAAACTTCGTGTAACTTCGCGATGAATGACGGGCAGAATCGTGCCACAATCGTGTCGCAAATCCGGGTAAAGGTAAGGGAGGTAAGGATAGAAACCTTAAACTTCAGAGACCGCAAATTCGAAGGGTATAAACTCCACAGGGCGTGTTGGTGACTGTATATATTTACATATATAGGTCGAAATGACCTCAAAGATAACATATTTTTATTTATTTACAAGCTTTTATTTAACTGGCCCTATTCGTTTATTTACGAGTAAGTATATGTTTCTTTATTTATTTGGTTCAAATCTTGCAAGTTAAATTGACCCACCTCAAGTAGTTCGATCGACTTGAAATTTGGCAAACTTATATAAATCTGGTGACAATACAATAATTTGACAGTGACATCCTGTTGGTCCGGCCAGAATCGTCTCCACAGGACAGAACTCTTCAACGGTAAATGGCATCGACTTGAAATTTGGATGGAAATGTAGTTTGGGTGACAATATAAGTACAGTCATCAAAAAGTACAGTCAGCTAAAAGAGCTTGTATTCAAAATGATTTTTTTACCAAAAACTTATACTACGCTGAGCCCTTGTCAATATTTGGTAGGAATCCATGGTAAGTTCAAAATAATAATATTTAATCGAACGTCAGTCTGAATTAAATACATTGATATTTAAATTAGCTATTACATAAAATAATATGTACTTATTAGAACTCATTTTTATAAGGTAAACTTTGCAGGGATATACGAGTAAAATATAGGTAAAATGAACTAAAAATTATGTTTCAATATTACCTAATTACCTAACTGATCTATCATCAGGCCATGGAAACCACCTTTGGTCCAAATACAACCTAAGATCATTCTAACAAGTCAACATAGCGAGGTGACGTTGTTCCGTCTTCGTGTGCTGGCTCCCTGGAAGCCTTAAAAGGAAGGAAGGGTTTAAAGACTATCCAACGATACCGCAGACTATAGGGTTGGATGAGAAAAAAATCATCCCCACTTTACGTCTATGACAGGTACCCTAAAAAAAATATATTTTAATTTTTTATTGTACTATTTTGTCGGCATAGTTTACATATATATACGTGCAAAATTACAGCTTTCTAACATTGATAGTCCCTGAGCAAAGCCGCGGACGGACAGACGGACAAACAGACAGACAGACAGACAAACAGACAGACATGGCGAAACTATACGGGTTCCGTTTTTGCTATTTTGGCTCCGGAACCCTAAAAAGCACCCCCCACCTTACGTCTATGGAAGATACCGGTGCGGTGGGAGTTAAAAAATGTTTTCAACGTTATTTTACCATTTTATAGGCATAGTTATTGTCGGTGCAAAATTACAACTATCTAACACTGATAGTCTCTAAGCAAAGGCGCGGACGGACGGAGAGACAGACAGATTATGAAGAATCGATAAGGGTTCCGTTCCGGCTACGGAACCCTAAAAATGTGACCTGATTTACTCCAGGATGAGAGACATTACTAGCGAAATTTTACGTAAATCTGTTTAATCATTTTTCGAAAGCAAAATATAATTTCTGATTTTTTTATCCAATTAACCAAAAAAACTGGATATACTAATTTAAGATGTCAAATTAGTTTGAAAGGCAAGCTAGCGACTGAAAATGCTTTCGCTTTAAGTCCCGTATGGAAGTATTTCCTTTAGAAGTCCAAGTTTCCGAAATTCATCATTCGCTGCCTTTAGGAAAATTTAATAAAATCGTCTCGAACCTGTAATTTGAAAACGACTTCGGCAACCTTTATGATTAACAACTTGATTGACTTCCGCTTAATCCGCTTATCATCTTACTTTGAACGGGCGGAGTTGTCACCGTGAAATATGATGATAACAGACGGTTGCGGCAGAAATACCTACCGGCGTCTGCATTAAGGGAGAATAACAATAATATAAAGTCCAGTATAGTTGGAGCAAGATCTTGTACGAAGGAGATTTGCTAATTCTCTGATTCCAGCAACAACAAAATGTGACTGACCTCTTTAAACAATTTTAATATCGTTTACTTAATAATCTCCCTCGGAATGCAGAGCCACATTGCTGTCGCAGCAATCTTGTAATATCTGACCTAGCACCTTGAACTATACCGAGTGCGGGCCACGTCGGAATACAGACTGTAGTCCACAGTTACTAAGCAGAAGCAGTTATTATAAAAAATAATAAAAAGTAGCCCATGTCACACTCGGGTCCATAAACTATCTCTATACCAAAAATCACGTTGATCCGTCGCTCCGTTTCGACGTGAAAGACGGACATACAGACAAACAGACCCACTTTTGGATTTATAATATTAGTACGGATAGATAATAGAAGGGACGATCACTTAATAAATTTGGCAAAGCCCTATCATGAATAACAAAATTTAAAACCTAGCTGTAACATTAACGCTAGCTTACGCAGCAGTACAATAATACTCAGACTTAAATCTTAAATAGGTAGTCCTGATTACTCTACCAATCGTAGAAACCTCCGCGTTATAAGCGATTAACTGGCAGAGCAATTGGAAACTGTCTCTCGCTTAGGACGATCGCTGTACTTCTTTATTGCCGCATTGGAGTGCGGGCCTTATGGTAATCTGTAGTGATTTAGATACGTAACTGAATTAATAAGATAATTTTTCCCCGCAAGCTTCTCGTTATCGCTTGGAGGTCGCCGTTACCCAATCAAGATGTACGCGGGTTCGTATTCGAACCTTGGCTTGACCTTTCCAATACATTCACCTACTACACGCGCCTCCGTCAATATAACAATAAATATTAATATTGATATTAGCACTTCCCTGAATTTTGGAAACACATGCACAGGGCATGGCATGAACTCAATCACTCAAATGTACGGTTGCACTGCCATGCTTACTGAACTGCGCTAATGGATGCGTTGCTGAGTAATCAATGGGCCAAACACAAACTTGTCTTCGTTATTTATTCTTATCATGAATTACGGCCGAATAGTACTCGAAGCATGCCTTTTTAGGGTTCCGGAGCCAAAATGGCAAAAACGGAACCCTTATAGTTTCGCCATGTCTGTCTGTCTGTCTATCTGTATGTCCGTCCGTCCGCGGCTTTGTTCAGAGACTATCAATGCTAGAAAGCTGTGATTTTGCACGGATATATATGTAAACTATGCCGACAAAATGGTACAATACAAAACTAAAAAAAAATTTTTTTAGGCTACCTCCAATAGACGTAAAGTGGGGGTGATTTTTTTTTCTCATCCAACCCTATAATGCGGGGTATCGTTGGATAGGTCTTTTAAAACCATTAGGGGTTTGCTAAGACGATTTTTCGATTCAGCGATGTGTTTGCGAAATATTCAACTTTAAAGTGCAAATTTTCATTAAAATCGAGCGTCCCCCCCTCTAAAATCTAAACCGGTGGGTGGAAAAATTTGAAAAAATTCAAGATGGTAGTAAGTATATCAAACTTTCAAGGAACTAGTTTAAGAGTAAATGGCAGCCTAAGGTATAAAATATACCTAAACTTGGAAGATTCCGTATAAAATACGAAATCTTTAGGAAAATATTACCTAATTTTTTCGTAATGGCTACGGAACCCTATTTTGGGCGTGTTCGACACACTCATGGCCGGTTTTTATTTGAGACTAGTTTGGTTTTAGCAACGTTTAACTTAAATACTACAGTTTATATATTATTACGTTATAAAATTTTGTATTTATTATTCACGTTATTGCTTTGAATGAACCTTGAAACATATTGCTCAGCCTTGGCAAGTACCCAATTCCTTGGAGACGAGTGGTGCTAGTGAGTGGTAGGTGCCACATTGGCGAATTGGCTTTAAGGAGTTGCTGGAACGACTATAATAGCGGCTAGCGACTCTACAAGCAAAAGCGATGCGTAACGTTGCAGGAAATCATAGAGCCACCTTCATTCAGAATTTTATATGAACAAAATACTTTTGTTTCCTAACCTTAATATATGTAGCGTTTATTTCAGCACTTACAAATGAGATACAATAATAATAATAATAAAGAGGTCAGAATGAACTCGTTAGGTTCAAACCCGAATTTCGGAACTTCTGAGTTTTTGTAAATTTATGAGGTAATTTACCGTAAAATTTTCAAAACAGTTCAGTTCCGTTATGATATTCCTAGCCCACACTGGGCTCGCATTAAAATTTCGGGATAAGCGCATTATGAAAATGCACAAGTATTAGCTACAGCTAATGAAACGTTCGTAATCCTACTAATATTATAAATGCGAAAGTTTGTGAGTGAGTGTGTGTTACTCCTTTACGCTGAAACGGCTGGACAGATTCGGATGAAATTTGTTATGTAGATAGCTGTACATCTGGGCATATAGGCTACTTTTTATCCCGATATTCACTCGGGATAGGAATAAAACCCGAAATAATAACCGCTGAGCTTAGAGTAATGAAATTTGGGATGGTTGTTTTTCATGCAACGTCAATTAAAACCACTATGTATTTAATTTCGGAGAATTCCCACGGGATTTATGTAAAACTCCAGAATCTTAATTCAACCGCTGTATCTAATGTTTTACACGTGCGAAGTGATAAACATTTAAACTAAATAACTTGCATGCTTGCTTGCATTATTGCTTGCACCTTTGGGAGTATGCTTGCTTGATCTGTTGTTTGCATGCTTGCTTGAATTCTGGCTTACATGCTCGCTTGCATGCTCGGTTGCATGCTTACTTTACTTGCATGTTTGCTTGCAGCCTTGAATGCACTATTTCCTGCACATTAGGGAGTATGCTTGCTGGATCTGTTGTTTGCATGCTCTCTGGCTGGCATGCTTGCATGCATGTTTGCCTATGTGCTTGCTTGCATGCTTGCTTACATGCTCACTTGCATGCTTGCTTAATTTCTTGCTTCTTTGAAATTTTTATGGTTCACGCGAGCAAAGCGGCGGGTAAAAGCTAGTTATTCGTAGTTAATATTTAAGTATTTTTTTAGCAAAACTGAAGCATTAAAAATACTTTTTGAATTTCCGAAATGGTGGGGAGTCGTTAATATTAATCTACATCAATCATTCCTTTCTTCAGCGCTTGATCTCCTTCCGGTTCTGAATTAGAATTTAAAAACTCGCGACCTATGCCGGTTCGAAAAACGTTAGATTAAAATACTCGCCGAAAAATCTGGAATTACATTTTTGTTCAATAAAATGTAATATAACTTCATATAAGCTCATTCACAGATGGTATTTTATCGTCATATTTGCTGTTTAATGGGCTGAGTCAGAAGTAATTTTCAAAGATGTGAAACAAACTAATAAATGCGAAATACAGATATAAAGCTGGTAAAAACGTCGCGTGTACAATATTACTCTGCTTAAATTTATGTAATGTGATCCTTTGGCTGCCCCTCCAAGGACGTGCAATGATTACAAAATTTCCCGAGCAATTGCTACTAAAACGAAATAGAAATTGAAGGGTCCACGGAAAGAACATGCCTAGTCACTTTTTTTTAAATTGAGATTTTAATCTCAAAATGTAGAGCTCACAAAGTACTATGACTTACCGGTGAATTAAATAATCTGAAAACAATATATAATCTATTTTTTTATCTTTTAAATAAATGGTAACCATAGTAATTGTTCGTGATAACTAACTTTCAAACCGCTATAACTCAAAAAGTTGCTTAGGTGACTAGACACGTTCTTTCCGTGGACCCTTCAATTACTCGTATTTTGCAATGTCGTAAATCTGAAAACGGCAGGTCATCTTGTGTCTGTAAGTTATTGTTTTACACTAGAGTTTACCCGCGGCTTCGCACGCGTAAACTATTCGATCTGGTAGTTACAATTGAAATTCCGGGATTTTACAAAATTCCCGTGGGAAATCCCAAATTTTATATCGTAATCTTCATAGGGGTTGAAACGTATGAGTGGACTGTAATAAATAACTACAAAGCAAACGAAGAAATAATATGATAAAATTGAAATATAATATATTGACTTGATAACACAACCACACAACACAAAGCAATAATGACAAGTAACACAAAAGAAAAATATACCAAGGACTTTGCTACAGAGGGTGTTGTGTGAAAAACAACTATCCCGTGGGAATATTGGAATAAAAGTAGCCTATGTGTTATTTCAGACATCCAGCTGTTTACATACATACCAAATTTCATGACTCTAAGCCCAGCGTAATCTGGTGCGCGGCAATGAATGGGTAAAGAGCTTTACAGACTGCAATGCAGGATAATGAATAGATTTCTTTTTCCCTGAATGGCAACACTGGCTGGCATAGATAATAGATCGCTCGTTTTTAGCTCGAAATTTGAACTTTTGATTTTATTTTGCTTGATATACAAAATGTACACACCCAATATCATATTTTCTCAACTCTTTCGCGATTCGCAAGGTCAAAGAATCGAATTGCTTTAAAATTCCAGAGAAATAATGCGTTGTTTGGGAGAAACGTGTCAAAATGGTGCTGTAGAGCGCCATCCTGCTCAGTCTCGTTTTTTTCTCGTTCTGGCGGTTCACTTTTATATTATAGATTAGAAGCATTTACTTTTATAGAATTGATTAATTATGGTCGTATAATGCTTTTAGAGCACTCTGACATACCTACTTAAACTTAAAAATTACTCCACGCGAGCTAAAACGGGGCGAGAAGTGTTTTATGTTTCCTAAATTATGTCTAGCTAGCAACTTTATTAATACTTGGCATTTGAATTGAAATTCAGGGATTTCGAAAAAAAACCCGTAGGTATTCTCAAAAATTACATCGTAGTCTTCATTACCCAACCACTTGAACGTCCGTGGGCACAAGAGTACCCAAAAAAATAGCGTCTTACGTCCATGGTTACCTCGATAACCAGTGGCGTATCGCATGAAATAGTTGGAAACCGGACGTTCAATTGGTTAGAAACACCCTTGCCAATTTCGTTTCTCTAAACACAGCGATTATAATTCTGGGATAGTATCCGATCCCGTGGAAATACAAGAATAAAAAGTATCATAGCTATTGCAGAAGTCCAGGTATCTTCCAGTAAATCCATCGATGTTATCCAAGTCGTAATAGCGTGAATGAGTAACAAACGCATGCATGCGCACACGCACATACAAACTTTGGCATTAACATTCGTTTCGTTATAACATTAGCACTTAGTTATCTATATTAGAACGTATTTTATACCGTTTCGTACTTCAATTAATTAAGAGCTACAATTAACGTCTTCCTCTCGTAAAACGAATTAAAAGTCGGTAACCGTTGCCAATGTTGCCATCAACGTCAGTGACAGGCGGAGTCCAGACATAAGAATATTCGACAGGTATTGCACCATCGTGTGCTTAATAATGCTGAAGGCCAGCTCCGAGAGGGGTGACTGTCAAAACCGGCTGGCTGCAAACTCCAAAGATGTATGTTACTGTAAAGACCATTACCGAGGAATATTACCAAACATATGACTAGACATTGCAAGTTTTTTTTTTGTTTTTTAGTTTCGAACATATCAGAGGAAACTGACAATAGATTTACCAACCTATGTTCATATTCATGAAAAAACCGGCCAAGTAAGAGTCAGAGCGCGCACCGAGGGTGCCGTACAAAATGTACGCAGTATGGGGTCATTTTACAAAGTTATTGAGATAAATGAGTAGACATAAAAAATATTTTTTTTAGACTTTTCGTATAAGAGCTTGAAATTTGTTATAAAGGTATCTCACTGAAAAAAAAGATTTGCTAACAGTAACAAAAAAAATTTTGCTTGTAATATAACTTGAGTGACTACAAACCTAAGGCCTAGCTGGATACTAGAAGCTAAAAGTTAGGTGATGTCTTACAAAATCTGTTTTGCAATATTAGCATAATTTTGGTTCCTAATTAGTAAATTTTGGCTAAACGTCAAGTAGCCAAACTAGTTCAGCTATCCTTTTTTTATGCAGGTTTAGTAACAAATTTCAAATTCTAAAACAACTGGAAGTAGGTACGCTATAGGTTTTGATCTCCCTGCGATTATTAGGGAAACACCTTTTTTAATGACTGTATCATTTGATTGTGCTGAGTTAGAATTTTTCATTAGTCCAAGGGGCAAGCGGACCTGAGGCCGTATTGTGTAAGGTTTCCCACACTCGCGATCACAATCAAAACAGTTGTCGCATACAAAATCTGTAATTTTATTATGATCGCGAGTGTCAGAAACTTTACGTAATAGACCCTCTGGGTACCTATTTGATAGATAATATATTAATTTCAGCTTGATATCTCCACGTGTTCCTGAGAAAAAGGGTCTTGTCTTGACAGACATACGGATGGACAACAAAGTGATCCTATATATCAAATAAGGTTTCGGTCAAACGAGGTATGGAACCCTGAAAAGTTAAAAAATCCCGTTAAGTTCAAACAATTTAAGACAAACTAACAAGAAGTTCACAAAAAATTTTCAAACATTTTTGAACAAGTTGGAAAAACAAAAATAAAACTGAACTTAAAGAATTTCTTTGCTCACCTGCGACCTTTATTTTCATTGATATTCATCATATTAAATTATCATTATCATATATTATTTTCATTGATTTCTTAATTTCATTGATATGGACCTTCGGAAAGTTATGCCTGATTTAATAAATAAATTATCTATACTAATATTATAAAGAGGAAAACTTTGGATTTTTGGATGTTTGTTACGAATTAACTCAAAAACGACTGGAGCGATTTTAAAAATTCTTTCTCTATTAGAATGCTAAATTATTCCAAAGTGCCATAGGCTATTTTTTTTTTGGGTCGCGCGTTTTGCGCATCCGCCACAGACACGGAAAGGTAAGGAAACGAAATCAATACAAAATACGGGATTTTTGAATACGGAATACGGAATTCAACAGGATAACATTACATGGGATTAAAGCGAAAGAAATAAAGATATTTTACATAGGTAGGTACACATGATAAATTAAATTTAGTGAGATGAGGAATACATATTTAAATTTTAATATAATTATTATTTATAAATATGTTCAATAAGTTATATATAGTTATGTCATTAGAGGCTAAAAGGACAGAGATGGACGTAGGTAATGGGACTTTGTAGGGTATAAGCTGTTCATAAAGGATGGAGTTGTCATGGAGAGGACATGAGAGAAATATATGATTAGTCTCTGCAATGCCCAAGCCACACACAAACATCAGACTCGACCAGTTTAAATTTAGTAAGGTTGGCGGCCATAGGCTATATTTATTAACAACAAAATTAGGGTTCCGTACTAAAAGTACAATAATGTAACTCAAAGTGTAAAAAAAAGTTGCCATAAAAAATCATGCGCTGTAGAAACTATTGATTATAGAACAAAAAAATGTTTTACGATATTAAAGAATACATCAAGATCTACAAAAAAACTTTGCGATACCATATGTCCAACTATTGTAGTTATGTCACTACTTTTTTACATTTTAAAAGTTGACAGAAATGACGACTAAAATCAGAACATGTTATCCATACCTTTGTAACCTTTATCCAAATAAATATTTTTATAATCAAGACGGTTTCAATACCTGTAGATTACTTTTTTAATTATTCAAATCGGACATTCCATTCAAAAGATATTACGAAATTAAAAATATCAATCTAACCAAAAAATGCATTTACTCTACGTTGACGCGCCCCGGCTTCGTGCGTGTCGGGTGTAGTTTTTGGGAAATTGGGCTGAAAAATGTGTGTGAAGTGCCCTTGATTACAGACCTTTTTAGAGTTCTGTGCCCAAAGGGTAATAAAAACGGGACCCTATTACTAAGACTCCACTGTCCGTCTGTCTGTCTATCACTAGGCAGTATCTCATAACAGTTGAAACTTTCACAGATTATGTATTTCTATTGCCGCTATAACAACAAGTACCAAAAACAGAACAAAATAAATGTTTAAGGGGGCTCCCATACAACAAACGTGATTTTTTTTTGCTCGATATTAATAACGGCAACAGGTACCTATTTATTTGTACAAATGTACTTTAAAAATATTAGTTAAATTAAAATAAAATAAATATTTAAGGTGGGCTCCCATACAGCAAACGTGGTTTTTTTTTGCCGGATCGCTAGTATAATAATAAAACTGTATCCACTGACAATGTTGTATCGACTGACAACAAGTAGTTTAACTGCCATGTTGTAATTCAATTAGTAACTGGAATCTTTACTTTCATTTTCGCAATAATATTTTCTGACGCATCTCAATCATCTCCAGCCTGTCTTAATTTAGTAGCTTATAGTTATTACTTCACGCCACATTCACCCCGTAATAGCCTCATTACCGATACAATTTGGTAATTACCATAGTAAAAGAGAACAAGTAGGTTCACTACGAACAAAAAGTACATCGCGCGTTAAATGTGTGCGCGCCGGTTGGCGCCGGTACGCACGCACCCGCCGCACGCACACACTGATAATTTAAGGAGGATTAAGTTTTCTTTAGTCAAGGCTGCGCTGCCGTCGGTGCCGTATGTTTCGATTTTAGCTCGCTCGTTTTGCGCTCGCTTCGCGAGATGATCACCTTTTACGTTTGCGTACTCGTACATACGTATTTTTAACCGACTTCAAATAAGGAGGAGGTTCTATGTTCCAATGTTTGTATATTTTTTAATGTATGTTCACCGATTACTCAGTCAATTGTAAACCGATTTTCAAAATTCTTTTTTTATTCGAAAGAGTAGTCTTTTGAGGTAGTCCCATTGTCACCAAGTCAAGATCTAATCGTGGGATCCTAGGGAAATCGAGGGCAAACCTCAAATTTTCTAGGCATACCTATGGTGATTTTAGCATTTTTATTAGCATTACGATAAGCATTTATATTTAGAAAGTATCATTTAGTAAACTGGACCTGATGAAGAAGACCTTAGATGACCAATGGAACTCGTCAAAGCTAAGTAAGGCTCGCTTATCTATAAACGATCATGATTAATATACCTAGATAAGCGACTAAGAAGAAGCTTTAAGTTAATGATTTTTCGAACTGATCTGAGTAGGCAGTTAAGTCTCCTAAAGGGTCGGAGTGTGCATACTTGTTCTCTTTTACTATGGTTATTACTGGCATATTAGCTTATTAGTACAGCGTTTAATGAGCAGGTCACGAAGGGATAATTTGCGTATATTATTGAAATCGTTTACGATGAGACAAAGGATTGGTAGGTTTTAAAGCATTTTTAACCCCCGACGCAAAAGGAGGGGTGTATAAGTTAGACGTTAATGTTTGTCCATCTGTCTGTCTGTGGCATCGTAGCTCTCAGACTGATTGAACCGAATAAACCGAGTAGGTAAAAGCGAGTATCCTTACGGTGGTTCTTAGTCATTATCTTCATTATTTTTCTTAGTTGGTTAGGTTATATGACCAATTTTTATATTTATAGTCCTGAACCATTTCTGATTTGTTTCGAGGTAAACACAATATTTGATATTTCATTTCATACTTACCAACCTATTCATGAGATGGGATACGAGTATACATATACGTGTACTTATGGGCGCAGACAGCCCTTTAATAATTCCCTTTTAATAGTGATGCTATTAACCCAACGACCTTAATCATGTACATACCTATACTACCTACGAGTATTGGATAGTTTACACCACAAGATTAGAAGTAAATAATCTTCTTAGATGAATGATTGGTCTCGCGCGCTCGCTCGACTAGATACCGCCGGCGTACTTGTCAAATGCGGCAACAAATAGTACGCCGAATTCGGCGTACCCGAGCCCGAGGCGAGTCAGTCGCCTTGCAAACTGTGCGTAAGGTGCATGTACCGAATTTTCGTTAAATTTTGGTCATAAACCGAAGTAAAATGCCAGTTTTCGCAGTGAAACTGTTTAAAAATAATACTACAAGAAATAAGAAGGACACTGGGATCACATACCATCAGTAAATATCGTATAATTTCGAAATTACAAAATAAAATAACATGAACCCTAAACGCCATTCTGTGTTGGCGCGTACACAAGAATCAAATTCCCCGTGGTTGAGATTTTAATAAATTGAATTTTATTGTTATCATCATTAGATGATGATAAATTTTAATAACTTATTTTATTTAAGTATCTAACGTAATTATTATATATACATAACCTATTTCTATATTATTTAATGTTTATCTTTGTGATATATACACAGAAGGTGTATAAATTGTTACCCGACGCTATTTAATTAAGGGGTGAATGTGTCTTAAAATTAAAAATGTTTTTCGTCTTCCCATTCAAAAAGCCCAATCAGCTGATTTACTTAGGTATTACGGGAAACGAAAAAAATTTTTTTTTTTGTATTTCTACCCATTTTCCTGAAATGTTAACTTTTTACCCGACTGCCCGAAGGAGGGTTATGTTTTTCAAACGTATGTATGTAAGTATGTATGTATGCATGTATGTATGTATATTTTGTAAACATTTTTTTTTATTTTAGTCTTAATTAACCTGTACATTATATTAGGTTTAACTATAGGTGCAACGTGTTATCTTAAGTACGCAAAACTTCTTAGTTGGTGACTCAGTCCATGAATTTTTAGTAATAATTTGTAAATATTGAATGTCCTTAAATATATAAGTATATATTTTTTAATTAAAAGTGAGGCCTGATTATTGATATACCTACATCATACCTACCGTTGTTTTAAAGAAGAAACCTACGCCTAACCTATACACAAACATATTAATACATTCACTCTTAATGAAGTACTTCTTAATTTCTAAGTATTTCCCAAGATACATTTTGTAACCAGTAACTTAATAGACCACAGAGCACAGAATAATTTATTTTCCCAATAATTCGGTTAACGGTGAAGCAGCTGGCAACACAATTCGTCACGCACACTAGCATCCTTGCAAATTGTCTTACACCGTTCTTACGCACACTACAATATTGAGATGCCGCATTCAGGAACCTTTTGTTTTTAGGTAGCGCGGTATCTAGTCGAGCGAGCGCGCGAGACCAATCATTCATCTAAGATAATCTTATTAGTCTTCGTAACTAAAATATTGATAACTAGCTTTTGCCCGCGACTTCGTCTGCGTAGATTTCATTAAATTTAAATCAAGTAAACATCTGACGAGTTCGCTATAAGTTGAATAAAAAAAATGCTAAACTTGACGCCTCTTCTCCTCGGAACACCTCAGTTATACCGTTATACCAAAGCTCAGTTCCCATCTACGTGCCTAAATTCAGAACAAATTTCTCATTTTACCTTTGAAACTGCAAATCTGCATACTTTACATATTTCGCGTATTGGGCACCTAGATAACGAACTAAACGAGCGGCGGCCGTACCGCTGCAACCGTGATATGCATTGTAATTACCTATACAAAATACCATTTTGACGATTACCTAACACACATTTAGAAACGCAGTATACCTACTTCTCTTTGTTTTAGCGTCGATCAGTTTCAATGTATGAATAATTCTTCTCAGAGTAATAAAATTGTAGTCCAATGAAAACTTGTTGGATACCTACCTATATGACTTTGTAATATGCTGAAGTGTATTCAAGGAATTTAAACGTGTGAAATTACTAATAGTCATATACGATTGGTGATTTATTAATTAAAATCAATTCTTTGACTTACCGAGCGTGAGCTTCATTCAATTTTTTTACTTGTAATATAATATTTTGAACACATACATAAGTATTAGGTACCTACCTACCTACCTACTATCTACCTACCTAGAGTACCTACTCTACCTAAGGGCGCATCACTCTGTCCCGACCATTTGTAACGAGTTAAAACTCATAGCAGTAGATTATTGCTGAGTAGGTTATAAATTCATGTATAATATAACTAATTATCTGTTGCTGGCAACTTTGTTGTCCTCATGAAAGTTGCCGATTTATTATTTATGTAAATCAAGAACTCACAATGTACCTACCTTTACATACCTTTCCATAGTAAGTGAAAGAATTTTTAGAATGGATTCAGTATACTTAGTAGGTACAGATTATCTTCTACATAAAAACAATCAAAACGCAGAATATCTGCCCTCTGACGACGATTGTACTTAATCGTATTTTAAAACACGACGCAGGCATTAAACGCCATAAGACTCAGCGAACTGCGTAAAGGTTTGTCCACACTTGTATTATATTCTAACGTGTCGTCTCTGTCACGTAGTACCGACGTTTATACCTACCTATAGGTCATTATAGCTAATTTGGATGCTAAACGATATATAATCATGCAACACGCGGCATCTGAAGCCGGGTTCTCATTTGGTACCTACGAGTATCAGTTTAGCGTCGGTCGTGTAGCAGCGACAAGTATCATGATCGTTAGATTGGAGGCAAAAAGGTACGCGATCTAGCAATACGCTATATATGATACGTCGCGGTCAATGTTGCACCACGTATCTTAAGCACGCCACACACTGACACATCGGATACGCGCAATGCGATCGGTAAGTGTGGATGTTCTTTGATAAAGTATCATGATACGACGTTATGATTTGATACGTGATCCGTTTGGATCAGCGTACATGAAAAAGGGAAAATTCAAAGACTTCATTATTTTTAAAAGTCGCTGAACTAATGTTGTTCAGTTTGACGAGGACAATCTATGTTTTAATTTTTTGCTCGTATTACAGGGCACACCCGGTAAAAAAAATGAAAGTTTAGTAATATTTAAGACTACTACGTGAGTTCTATGATGTTTTTATAATTAGACTGGTCTTATATCGTGCTAATTGCATAAGTTATGTCAATCATTTTTAGGATGACGCTAAAAAAGCATAAATAAATAACCGCACATTAACTCATAGGAATATTATTAATTAGTAAAGACAAAGGGCATACGGTCCTTACTGCATAAAGCTATCAAAATCAAAAAACATTCACCGAAAATAGTAAAAAGTATTTTTGCTTGTTTTATTTAAATCAAATCCTGATAGGTATTCAGTACCTAATAGAACGTTGACTACCGCGGAGGGCCGCATTCCGGCCGCGGTGCGCCTGCGTCTGTCCGAGAACAGCTTTAAAAGGCAGCGGAGCAATTTATCTGCCAGATAATCTAACCCGAACAGTAGACGTCACTGTTGTTATTAACCTGATGCTGTACGTCGTTCCGGACCAAAAACTGACAGCATGTGGCAATTCTACTTTCACTCTCAGACCAGATGACCGCACTTACCCTATTGGTTAACACTACATATTTTATCTAACTCGCGTCAATCGATCAAGTAATAATGTTATGTTAGTAGTTGCGTTATACATATTACATCAATTTATGAGCTTTGTTTTAAAAGCGAGCTTTAATCCCGTCTGGCGTACTTGGCGACTCCTTGGCAAGAGCTTGGCGGTCACTGCGCCGCATCATGCTATGACCAACAGCTCGACGGCTCACGAAGTAATCCGAGCCATTAAGTATATAGACAGCACATGTTACGGTGGCAATGAAAAAATATTTCTCGACCATTACTTCTCAAACGGCACTTAACTAAACTGGTGTCGTATCTTACGTAATCAAAGAACACTGAACACTAATTGCAACTAAATTGTTTTATTTTTCATAAATGCATACTCTGGTCGGTTTCAAGTTAATTAATATTTGGCCTCCTTCCAATATGTCATCACCAACTCTTGTTAGTCATCATTCGTCGTGGCGAGTACCGTATAACTATGCCATGAGTGCAGTCGAATCAACCAAGATGGTACTCTGCACTAATTGCCACTGGTTGCGACTCGCGGTAATTGTTCAGTGTAGTAATTTTTACCTAACACTTTAAACTAATGATGCAGTCCCTTGGATTCAGACTTTAAGTTAATACTATCTTCCAGAAAAAATACAAATCCATTTACTTAAACCAAACATACCTAAGTTCATATAGCAAAAGGTATGTGAACTTCATGTTGTGTTTTTTAAGGATCCACTTAAGATAATAACTGAAGTACGAGTAGTTGGTTAACATCATTTAATTTAATACTCATGGAAAAAATATTGGTCTTAAAATCTTGTAAGATTGAATAAAAAACTATTTTTATTCCTCTAACTACTTCGTGGTAGGGTATCAGTAAAATCAGCATTGAGGATATTTTGCTATCAGAGCCAGCTTGGCTCCATACTTCGTTTTTTGGATTTTTTACACTAGATATATTTAGGTACAGAGAGAGGCAGCTTATCATATCAATTACCCTTGAAGTAGTATGTGTACCTACTTACCAAATTGGCACCATTCTTGATTCATTCGTTAACGTAAATGATTAATGTCAATGCCATTTATACTTGACATTGGAAGGCCGTATTAGGTACTCGAAATTTCGTGTATTTCACGCCGTTTACTTTATTTTTAGCGCATAAAATTATTGATGTTAAACATTCAAATATTTTTATTTCTTAATATTATACGAACTTTTTACTTTACTATTCTTAATTTAAAGTAGGTAAGCATGATACGTATTACGCTTACTTAAAACTTGGCCTAAACTGACTTCAAAATGTAGGAAGCTGTCATTTGTATTACATTTATGCCTTTAGACTATGATAGGGATATACAAGAACACGAGAATGCTAGTATTTATGTGTAAAAGATTGGCTTTTGTTACTGAAGTTAGAGTTTCATTAAAGCTTCGAAAGCTCCAGCCGAAGTTTTGTGTAAACATACTAGTCAAAAAAAGAGTATATTTCAACGAAATGCGTAGTGGTAAGAAGGACATATTCTAAGCTATATCCCATAAGAGGGAAAACCTACATTGTTCAAATTAAATTTGGACACGTTGGTACATCAATAGGGCTCCATTTTGACCCTTTGGGTAAGGAACCCGAAGAACCGTGACGAAACCGTGATGTCTAGAGCTACCCAAAAACAGTCAACAGGTTTGCGTGCGTGTTGGAAATTCGCGAAATCGCCTATTAACTTTGGTACAATCGCTTTATGTGGCCGTGTGCTGAACAAAGCAGACTAATTCCTTGCAACCCGTCAAAGACGGCGGACAGAACAACACATTTTGTCCTTAAAAGCAACTCTATAAGTGCCTCTCTTTGTCTGCTCGGTTCAACAACGCTAATCTCGTGCTTAGTCGGAGAACCAAAGAAGAAAGTCTTTAGCGAATACTGTCTTATGCGTTCACCTCCCGTTAAACATTGTAGACCAGGTACGATGTTATCTTTAACATGATAAGTTGGTAGGTAGGTACAAACATAATATGACAGTCAAGCTTTGATATTTTTCAAATGCAAAATTTATTTTTCTGGAACGCTATTTTTAGATAACTTTGCTGTCCATCTGTCAATAGGTACATATGTCCGTTCGTCTGTCAACAATCTTTTTCTCAGAAAAGAGTGGAGATAGGTCAGCGCAATTAAAAGCTATGGAGGCGTTTTCAAAAAAAAGTTTTCTTTTCTTTCAAAATGTATTTCATTTTTTAAACTATCGGAATCGATTGTGCTCTTGATTCTGAGTAGGAAACTACTTTTTTTTTAATTGAAAAAAGAATAGTTTTTTTTTTGAGAATATGCCCATAGTGTAAAAATCAAGACAAAAGGGTACTTTCAGTTGTCCTAGAAACCTGAAACTTGCTATGAAGGTAGCTCTTAGCACAACTAATAAGAAAAGCCTGATAATCTTCATGGTTTATGTCTGTCAGTTAAGTCAGTAACCATTTATGACATAAAATAACTAATCAAGTACTAAGTACTTGGTGTAAGTGTAACTGCACTACATGGGTTTACTTCAAAGGTAACTGGCGCTTACCTTCAACTAAGTCTATGTTCCTACACTGTAGCGCTTGACGATTGTAAACCGCCGCGAAGAGGCATCGTTTGTTATACAAATTTAATCAGAGGCACGCGACGTTTCTCCGGGACTCATCCTTAAATTAGGGGGACCGCACGAAAACAAACTGCGAAGGCTCTTTTACAACGCTGAATTATTTATGTAACTTGCGTGATTACCTGCGGCACTGGCACTGGCCGGCGGCCGTTGGACAATTCTTGCCGCGAATCGCTAAAAGGCCACATCCCAATCAGACAAATACCCGAACCAACAATCCGGGTTTCGAATAGTTTATTTCAATACAGAAAAGGTGCTTTACCGCGCGAAATCATGGTTTATTTACCACGGCGATTCGGCGGTGTGGATTAAACCACGGTCATTGCAATACGGCCAAAACCTAACCTACTTAAGTATAACATGTTTTATAACGCCCGTTTCAGTATTTCAATGTAAGTAAGTGAAATGTAGGCCACGGTCATTGTATTACGAGTATGGCTAAAATGCTAAAGTTATAAAACACAATTTTTTCGTGATCAAGCTTATTTTGAGCTAACTACAAAGAATAGAAGCGACGGGCTTGTTATATTTGAGGTAGAAAGGTGATTTATTTTATTTTATTTTTTGTGTTAAAACCGTTATAGTTGTCATGTCCACTGACGACGTCTGCCTGAAAGAAAGTATCCCCCTACGCGTATGGGGGTGATATTTTTTTCATCTAAACCTGTAGTGGGTATGTCTAATCCTAGTGGACATAATCACCTGTCTCAGAAAATTAAGAATTATTTAATTACAAACTTTGATTTAGGTATATAGCAAACTTCCAGAAAATAATGTACTGGAAAAAAGCACTAAATTTGGCTTCCTCGGTAACTATTTCATAATCAAATATTTCTAACTTGTAGATGTAGGTATATTTAATTTTTTATTTAACTTTAACTATAAAACCGCAAGCGATGTTTCGACTTGAAAGGTCGCAGCGAATTGAAAACCACCGTTTGACCTAAATATCGTAAAACGAAACAATATCAAAACTTCGGAATTAAATTGGACGGTCCACTAAAAACTATTAATTTTTAATTGATTTAAAAAAAAGATGTTTTCGTTCTTTGAAGGAGTTAATTTTTTTGTCTATCAAATTAAATTTGAGAATAAAAACACAAATTTCACCCGTATAGTAGACACATAATTATATTGTTAGCAATAAATTCATAAATTGTCTCAATAGGAATCGCCAACTGAAAAAGATTTTGTTTTGATTCTGTGACAACCTGTAGGGGCGATACATTAAAAAACCCGGTTTTTAATACACTTACAAAAATGTTACACAATAATAAGTAATAAATAACTGTGTAATCGATAGGAATCTTTATTATTATCACATACTCGTAACAACGCCTTAAAAAAAGATAAATAGAATTTCGTTCGAACTACGGTGCTGTAAATCAAAACATTAAAGGTCGCCCGTTATTATATTTTCGAATCTTTCCTGATTTATAGCCCAAGGTGACCACTCTCTATGAGATGAATCACGTCTGAGTATTACTTAAAATGCTTTAATTTTATAGGCACGCACATAGAGTAGACGGTTGCTAGGTTAAGAGTAACGATCCACGCCACGGGTGACTTAACAGTACGAATTACTAAAATAAGATCAAGATTGCTTGAAAGCTTTTGTCCATATATTGACAGCGGAACATCTTAGTAATACGTGTTGCGGTAATCATATAACCGTGACAGGCCCATTGAAATAAATGAATGATGCAGCGTAATACGCATCGGTTAGAATAGGCTTGAAAAGAATTTAAAAGATACTTAACCTCGAAGTTGTGATTGAAGAGCCTCTTCAAGCTCTACACACATTACACTACCGAATCAGTTTGAATGCGTGAGGTTGATATACTACTATTAATTAAAACTGATTAAGTGATCAAAGAGCACTGGTCTGATCTAGTGATCAACTATAATACCGAGCAGTAGGTACAAATAGAGTGATTTTAAAAGTTCCATACAAAGCGAGCCTTTAGTTTCGTGCATCAGTGTACTATCTGACGCTTAAAAAACTCATAATATAACATTTTTATAATTGTTAAGATGTTCTAGTGGTAGTCAGTATTGTATTTTAACAGTTCTTTGCATAAAAAAACAGTAACGTAAATTACGTCGCTTTGTTTACTTATCTAAATTTAGTTTAGTAGTTTTATGGAGTGCGGTCACGCTAAGTGGCCAACTGATATGAGCACGGCACATATTGATACGGCGGCATTATATAAATAATGTAACTAAGGTAGGTACATACAGACATTGGCAAGGAACATTTTTTTAAAGCAATAACCAACCGTGATTAAAGAAAGAAGTGGTGGGAGAAGATACACCGGTATCTTCTTCGGTTATATCTCGTGACTTCATTGGAGGTTTATAGATATTGTTATTCCGTTTTGTAACTGAATCGGAAGAAAGTTGCATTTAGATATTTTGGATGCAGCAGAACGTTAAACTAACACACTTCTTTGAATCAGATCGAGCAAAAGCTATGTTTAAAATTTAAAGTAGCAGATATGAAGGATATGATATGCATCACGTGAGAGCGAGGCTTAGACAAACTGGTACGGATGCACTCGTTGCGCGGCTGAGCTGTGTAATGTAACTCGTATCACATCCGCACTCGGATGATCGAACACGTTCAGATTGTATTCATTCCTTTCACTTACCAATACTACTTCGAAATGTATTAACTATCTTGGTACTTACTTGAGCATTAATTTAGTGAGCATAAATGACGTTCACTAAAATTGGATGTTACCAAACGTCAAGATTATAAATACTTTCACGCGAGGTAGGGCTTTAATAAGAGCAAAGAAACCTAACCTCCCTAGTGTTCTCGTAAAGGCTGTGTGGTGTGGAACTGTGGAGTGCCGTGTGCAGCGGGCTCATTACGAACCCTCATTATGAACGCATTTTTGTGTACGGCTGCTGACGCCGTGCCCTATCTACTTAACTATTTACTCTAGGGAAATTTGATATTTTTTACACAGTTTTTTTAATAAGTAGCATGTAACATGTATTTACGTGGCTTTAAAAATTATTAATTTTATTTTACCACTTTGTCGGTGTGACTGGTATGTACCTACTCGTATATTCATGCCAAATTACAGCTTTCTAGTACTAACGGTTTCTAAGCTTAGCCGCGGACAGACAGACAGACGGATAGACATGGCGAAACTTATAAGGGTTCCTAGTTGACTACTACTAATCGTATATCTGTCATATGACAATTGGGATGTCCCATATTTTGACAACATATATAAATAAATCGAAAACCATTTGGAGAAATAGGCTTTGTGAAGCGTTTTCAGAAATCAGATTCCAAAAATGTGATAAACTGAATTAAATAAACAAAATTTTTAAAAAAGTAATGACCCTCATTCGACCCCTGCAGTGTCCCATCATAAAGGCAGTTATAAAGCAGGTCTACACTCTTAAGCAAATTTTCAATTTGAAATATTGCTGTCCTGCTTATAATAGCAAAGAGTGACATGGATAGAACTTTAATCACATGATGCGCACTCGGCTTTAAACAGTTGTCATTTATCGTAAAGTCCGAAATGTATAGGAGTATTCTCAATGTATTTTTACAAATTAAATTATTAAATTACTACGTTACAAGTAAATACAAAAGAATTTAAATATCAAATTTAATAAAAAATATCTATTTACTATCACACCATTAAACAAACATAGGAATAATCGAAGCTCAAAGAAGAGAAATAAATAAAACTATTTGTCATGGTTAATTTAGGACCGTAAACTGTGCTTGAATTATTGTCAAATTGTAATGCCTCAGATTATGTTATGTACGACCTGATTTTTTCTAGGCAATGGAACGTGGCTGTCTCACTGTGACGTCATCCAGCGTATTTCGTAAAAAAATATAAAAAATTAAATACTCATCCAAATTCAAAATCAATGAAAATGGTATCTTAAAATATCCTATTCTTTTCAAAAATAAAACAAAAACTATAGGTTATTTTTTTTGGTGCATCCCAATTCAAAGGACTTTTTCACGAAATGGATCCCAAATTAACGATCGTGACCGTACCTACCGTGTCCAATATGTTGTGATAAAATATTACTACACATAAGCCGATTCATATAAGCCTCACTGATGGATGACGCTCATGACAATAAGAGGGTCCGCCGATTGGAACCCTTGTAGGTACTGTGAGGTCTGTAACTTGGTAAGAGCTTATATAGGTACAGGGGATCTACGCGCGTGACTTTAAACTGTTATGAAATAAACAATATCTTCAATCTTTAATTATTTCTATTTTATTTTAGAACTTGGTAGCACTTATAAATAATTTACATATAATGGTTCCAGCCGCTTAGGCTATCGGGAGCAATCTGCCCTCCGGCATGTATACCGCTGTCTATCCTTTTTAAAGTCGAATTCTAGAAACATACAATATAAAAAATCCTATCCTTATACAAAACAAGTCAATCTAATGATTTCCAGGCCGTAATGCTTACGTTTAGCTTTCAGCCACGCCACGCTGCGGCGTGACAAAAAATTGTTTCATATAGGTACGTGTAGACAGGGAGGTACTCACATTAGTTAATTGTTTTACTATCTTGTAAACGTAAGGCACTCGCGTTTCATTTACGTTTATATGATGACCTCATAGCTTATTTGTTTTGCGTTCATGCAGTGTGCGCGGACTTTCCGTTTGTGTAACTCAACTGGCTAAAAAAAGTATTTTTAGGATTCCGTAGTGAACTAGGAACCCTTATAGTTTCGCCATGTCTGTCCGTCTGTCTGTCTGTTCATCCGCGGCTCAGCTCAGAGACCGTTAGTACTAGGAAGCTGTAATTTGGCATGAATATGTATACATTATCAGTCCCCCGACAAAGTGGTAAAATAAAAAATATATTTTTAGGGTACCTCCCACAGACGTAAAGGGGGGTGATTTTTTATTCTCGAATAACCCTATAGTGTGGGGTATCGTTATATAGGGTTGCGAAATATTTAACTTTTAAGTGCAAATTTATTCGAGAGTTCTGTCATCGTTCATCCTCCATTACCTCTCATATTTCGTTTTCTAGATTTTTTTTACCGTACAACGGCAAAACCTTCTAGACACTGGCAAAATTGTCCTCCAATGGAAAGAGCCATATTTTTCTAAAAATCTATCTATCTAAGTGCAAATTTTCATTAAAACCGAGCGTCGTCGTCGTCGTCCCCCCCTAGTAAGTACCTATATCAAAAAATTATAACGGCTAAAATTGCTTGAGAATTATTAGTAGTTTTAGAGTAAATAGCTGCCTAAGGTATAAAATATACCTAAACTTGGAAGATTCCGTACACAATACGAAATCCTTAGAAAATTTTTACTTGATTTTTTCATAATGGCTTCGGAACCCTATCTTAGGCGTGTCCGAAACGCTTTTAGCTGGATTTTTTTAAGACGTAGATAGTCACATAATAGATCTGTGAACTTGTCCCATCTAATAAATACCTCTAGTGGCTCTAGTAGCTGGAATTCTGAAAACCAGCTAGTATCGTAAAAAAATATAAGTCTAAAGTCCACTGAAGTCACCATACATTATAAGTACATACGTAAACATACATATCATGTATACCTACCTGCTTCGTAATAGAACATCGATCTGGGAGACATACTTTTTAGTACATTGTGTCTCAAGGGCGGTAAATAAGGAATTACGAACGAGAGTCTATTAGAAGCCCGAAGTCGAAGACTGAGGGCTTTAATGAGTTGATGTTCGTAATTCTAGTACCGCCCGTGCGACATACAATGTTTTTCATCACATTTGCGAGTAAAATTTTATATTTGTAAAAGAAAAAATTTAATTGTTCCAAATATTGGCGATACCTTAGGCTGTGCTCTTGGCAGCGCCGCCCTCTACCTCCCCCTCCCTCAGCATGCGCCGCAACGTGCGTGTGCATGTGGACCATGTGGTCCTGCAGCAAGAGCGCGCGCACGCGCACGCGGCACGGCGCAGCAGCATCAGTACGGGCACTGACTCATTTACCGACCTTGGGCTTCATGGCAAGAAAATGTGTACGCGCAATGACTCATTTACCGACCACGGGTTTCATGACAAGCACATTAAGGTCGAGGGTTTTATTTGGGGGGTTGCAACCAAGGTAGCCTGCATGTTATGACACTGTTTACGAGCAAGTGTGATGAAAAAAAAGGATCGTTAATGCTTATTGCTTCTTTATAAGTTAGATAAGTTCCGTTTATTTTAAGGTTGGTTTTTTTATTTGAACCAAAGCTGCATCTGCTAAGAAAGCACGGACGCATCGACATCTATGTACCTTACGGCACTAGACTGGCTGTTTGGAACAAAACGCGCGGCGCATCAATTATCAATATTACTTTGACACAACCTTTGTCACGCACGTCAACAGACTATAGTGAACTGTTCACAAAACCGCGCTGTGAACTGTTTTTGTGCGCCATTTTGATGTAAGAAACATGCAGTCTAGTACATAGATGTCAAAGCAAATTGGTTTATTTGGCAGGTATTCAGATCAATCATTAGTTTTACTGATATGCCGTTGACGATTATGCCACCTACATAACACAGCTTAGAATAAGTAGTAAAGTATCTATTTCCCAATATTTTAAACCGTAACTTTTAGCTCAAATTCCACTACATATAGTAAAACAGGTTTCGATTGATTAAAATTCACAAAATGGTGGAACTTATGTTTTGATTATTTATTGCACAATAGAAAATAGTCGTGCTGTGGTTAATGCAAGATGACTTGGGGTCTGAGGTCAGTTCTTACTATTCTTAGCCTCCGTACTAAAATTATAAGTGCGAAAGAAACTCTGTTTAATGTCTATCTGTTACTTCCTCGCGCTTAAACCGCCAAACCGATTTAGACGAAATTCGGTATGGATACAGTTTGAGACCCTGAGAATAGTTTTTATCCCGGAGAATTGTATAGTTCCCGCGGGTTAACGAATAAACAAATTCTTGTCAGACGAAGTCGCTGCATAAGCTATAGATAAACATTTATGTGTAGTAAAGTAGCTTGGTATACAATTATCTGATCGGGATGCTAAGGAAGTAAGTACTCGTAGGTAACTAATTATATTAGTAAAAGCGCCGTGTCGGGCCCACGGGCGGGCGCGAGCGCGAGCGCGAGGCGGCGACCGGGTTAAAGATGGGTTTACTTTATTACGCAACCGGAAGGATTAATAAAACTCAGTAAGTACCTATAAGGCGTTATCCCCCAACACCAGTCTAATCGGGGATAAAAGCCACTTTATGGTATGTCTGCCAGAACAATGTACCTAAACTCGTTATAATATTCGCTTTATTTATAACTAGCTTTTGCCCGCGCCTTCGTCTGCGTAGATTTTTAAATTCACTAATTTATAATGAGGTTAAATATCCCGCATTGCCCGTTTCCCATCCCTTCAAACTACGGCTATATAATAACTGAAAAATCTGATAAGCAAGCTACACATCTTTAATGCTCAAGGAGTAAGATTTTAAATCCTCCCTTACTATTTTCCTACATCGAGCGATCTCAAAAATTGCGTTCGATGTCTTTGGGATCGCAACCCAGACTCGAGCGGGCTTGCCGTTTCAGCCAAAAGCAAAGCGGCCTGCCTGGCTAGAGCGCCACTGAGTCTCTCGCCGCAGTCTTCTTCAGACTCCTGAGACCGTGCCCTTTGTAGCCTCAATGCGTTGCGAGACTTTTGCGAAAGATTCGTTTTTTTTCCGGAAGGCATGGTTGTTCTTGTTTTTTTACCCGATTGCAAATTAGGCCAGTGTGTAGTAGTTTTTGCTGTTGTAGGTACGGTAAAAAAAAACTAGAAAACGAAATATGAGAGGTAATGGTGGATGAACGATAACAGCGCGAAGGAAGGAAGCAATGGTGGTAACGCGTATAAAATGCGACTCTTAAATAGTGTTGTTGCGATAAAGATATTCTATCGATCGATAGTACCTATCGTGAAAATCATGCATACTATCGATAGTCCTATCGAAATTATCGACCCTTGACGATACTATCGATAGTGAAAATAAGGCGATACTATTCAACTTGGTCAATACTATCGATAGTATCACGTCAAATAAAAGTCGATACTATTGCTAGAGATCAATAGTATCGATACTATCGATAGTTTTGCTAATGTTCAACTAGTAGTATCTATCTACTAATCTTTAGCAATAGTATTACTTATTTTCCATCAATCGATAGCATCGATAGTATCGACTTTTTTGACGCGATACTATCGATAGTATTGATTAAGTTCAATAGTATTACCTAATTTTCATTATCGATACTATCGATAGTATTGATCAACTTCAAATTATCGCTATCGCAACAACACTGGTCCCAAATCGTTTGGCATTTACTCCGCAAACGACAGTGAAAAATGTATTTTTTTAAAAGTACTGCCCACCCTCGTGGCCATTATATAAAGAATTATACGCGTGGTTAATATGCGTATTGATTTTACCACTACGTACGTAACTGTGTGAACTCATTTTTAGTTTACTTGTTACTTTATGTTTACTCAGTTTCCCAAAAGATTGCACTACTGTGCAATGTGTGGCAATTAATTTATTGTCGTTTAATTTTGTTGTATTGATAAATCGTTTATTAAATTAATTTTGTTGATATCCGTACCCCCTCTTCTAAACTTAAGTGTTAATTTGGCAAGATCCTTCCTCAGTGGCTTATCCATGTCATGTCAGACACAACGTATTAATTTCAGCGACCTCTGTTAATTTAGCAGGGTACTCGATAGTCGTAGCACGCTTGAAAAAAAGACTGTACCTCCTTCCTAAGAAGCGTCATAAGATTCAGATGCAAACTAAACAATCGACTGTAGTGGCTAGCCCCCTTTTAGGGGTTGAATTTTTTTGCGTCAAAATCCGGTCAGTCATTCTCACGTGATGTGCAGTCAAATAAACGACAAACAGATAAACAGACAAACAGAAGAAAAAATTTAAAAACTGTTGGAACGTGTTCTGTTATCGATTCTAGTATCCCCAGCCAACTTTTTTTCGGATATCTTCCATGTACGTACAGACTTTCGACCCTCTTCAGCTTTATACGAGTATGTTTATAAGTAGATAAACAATTTTATATAACAGAATTAAAAGTAACGACCACCATTATTTGGTTGCCAAAAAAATGTTTAAACACTTGTATCAGATTTTCGTAACACTATCATTAGCATTCGAATCTCAATTATAACCTCTACTCGGTTTAAAGGTTTAGCATTAGCATATGTAGCGATGTGCCAATCGCAGTTTAACGTATCTACGCAAATCTAATGTTTTTAGGGTTCTGTAACTCAGTTAGCAAAATCGGAACCCTTAAAGGGCCACTTTATTTTCCGTCTGTCTTTCCAACTGTCAAAACCCTTATCCTCAGAAACAAGGTGCACTTCTTGGAGCAGTGTAAAAATCAAACTTCTAAGTCAACACTAATCTAAGATACCACAGTTATTAAGTAAAAAAGGTGTTTTCATACAAATTATTGGGAAATTGAAAACAATAGGGCACTGCCAGTTATCCTAAAACTTGTGGTATGAAGGTAACTCTTATAGTACCTACCTACTTAACCAATAAGAAAAGTCTGAATACCGTAATTTTTGATGTCGTTGGTAGGGTCACAAAATCTACGTTACCAAGATGTCAAAATATCAATACACCTTTATATCACTAACCATAAGTCGGCCTGTGTATACATATTATGTACTGTACATAGGTATATTTTAAAGCTAATTGATCTTTATGCCCTCAGATGTCTCTATACTTTACATCTACCACCACCATTATATGGAAAAAAAATTCAATCACCATTAAAATCCTGAAAAGCATTTACAGGGGTCTTCCGACAAACTGACCAAACTGACCTAATTGGTTTCTCTTTAGCTGCTCTTGTATGTAGACAAAATATTTCCTTCCGAGTAAAGTATTAGTAAAATAGAATTTATAGCCAAAATAAACGTTTCTCGTGAAATTACGAAAATGTTGCACTTATATATATATATCAAACACAACGCCTCAAAAGTTGAGTCGTTAATTTGATTTCATCAACATCAGTAAAATTTGACGCGTTGATGCCGTTGACAGCCTAATGAATATTCTGTATCAACGGGCAAGAAATTTATAATGATACACTCTTGATACACTAAATTAAATAATTGTTTTATTGCATAGTACCTACTCATTGTTCCTTTGTTACCTTAAGTGGAGCTTTTGGAGCCAGACTCAGTGCTCTTAAAATTGGGAAGGAACAATATACGACCAAATGAAATGACTAGTAGATAGATAAGTTATACACACCTACATACATTAAGTACATAAGTCTGACCTATCTGTTATTGTGTGTTTAATATACTTAACAGCTTTCAAGCGTATGAATAAAAGTGCCTTCTGTTTTGACGATGAATGTAGATAAAAACTGTACGTAATTAGACCTTAAAATACTGATGTGACCCTATTATGAAACTCGGCTACGCCTCGTTTCATAAAACCCAACTCGTCTTTTAAGGACACCTATAACGATACAGTTGTAAAAATAACTATAACAGTGGCAGGCAAGTAACGCATGCACACGCATGTTCTACAGGGTAGAGCATAATTATTATTATGTCACCGCTTGTAATGCAAGACTCTCCTTTACCTACATGACTCTTCTTTCGGTGAGTGGAATCCGGTCAATCAGTGATCTATAATTTGGCTCTATCTAGTGATTTCTGAGTTAACAGAAATAAAACCAAAATTGCAGTGGAATAAGTTTAATGATAACCTAAATAAGATAGGTACGTCACTTTTGCGCTAGTCGTGAACAAATATCATGAATGCGCTTTAACTCTTTAGAGTAACAATGAAAAATGTATGCCAGTCTCCACCTTGACTCCACGCGAAAAGAAAATTGACACCCTCAAGTAAATTCACGGTACAATCAAGGTCATAAACATCTTAAAGGTAGTGTCTTATCTATCACTGCATACTTTCTACTACCTATTTTATTTATACAAAATTTCCAACACGAGGTGACAATAGTAAAACAAACAACCATATATTTTAGCAAGAGAGCTAGGTAGATAAAATATAAGAGAATAGGTATATTATTTATAACAGACAAATATGTAGTTTAAAATTATTGTGTTGCCAACAAGGTTTAGTCTTCTTGCTGATCCTGGTGTCAATTAAATATCGATTCAACTTGAACCAAGCAGATGAGAAGGTAAGTTAATACAAACAACAATAAAACTAGGAAAACAACTTCAGTTTAACTTTGACTAATATTTTGGTAGCAGCACCAGCTGCCCTCTATATTAAATGAGGCGAACTAATGTATACTATCATAAGGAAGCTTTAACTGACGGCGCTTTTTTCCTTTCTACCTCAATACACCTACTTTATTCGAATAACAAATCACAGATGGCTCTCGCGGAGAGGCGAGGACTACGTATACAGCGCAAAAATATAGCAACCATTAGGCGCACGCGAATTATACGGTTACAGGTAAACATAAGGTAAACCAAGCATTGCGTACCTATCATAGATTGAAAGGTGTTGAATAAATAACTGAAAAGCTAAAATTTCTTTCTTCAGAATCATGAAGTAGACTCGATTACCTAGAAGAAGCAGGTTGTGTTTATTCTGTTTTCACTGTATGGGTACAGTGAAAACAGAACATACGAATATTTTGATATAATTAAGGTAACATATATTATTACGCATTAAACTAATGTAAAATAAACAAAGACAATTGCGGTGTCTGAAATTTTCAGATATTTATTTTAGGTACGCCTTGTAGAGACAAAATTAAATATCAAATAGGTACTGTGTCCAGAATACCTTTTCTATTAACAACACAAATACTTTTGATTTACGTTAAAAAAATATTAGCACAATAGCACACTAAAAATTTAATTCCTGTGGTGTGACAAAAGATCTTAAATAAGTACTCGTAATAACTAGATTTATAAAAATACAGACTTAAAAGTAGGCCAATATTAGTAAATGTGTGATTAACTAACATCATTACTACATAATATATGGCTGTGTGGCTGTGTGTGTGTGTGTGTATGTGTGTGTGTGTGTGTGTGTGTGTGTGTGTGTGTGTGTGTGTGTGTGTGTGTGTGTTTGTGTGACTTACTAAACTAGACAAAGGCTTCAATCGCGGCTTCGGTGACTTTCGACTGCACATCTATACACTGCCAAACTATCACTCAATCAACAACACTTGTTGGTCATACGGGCACATTTACTAATACAATTCAAAACCAATAAATTATTCACAATGCTCTTATGCACGTACATAGATTATTGGTGGGGTATGTAAATGGGATCAGTCAAATCTTCTTTTAAAACTGACATATTTTGCAATTTCCTTGCTTCTTAGACCCGTGACTGTGCGGTTGTTGTCTACTATGAATAAAGGAAAAGCCTTCTCCTTCTTGGTGCGATCAAGCAGTCCGTCATGTTTGTTCACGAAATATATTGAAGGTATGTTCGGTGCCTTTGTCGCGCGCGAGTCGTCGTCCGTGAAGACCACGTATATAACTACTGGTTCAGCCTTTTCTCCATATAACCGTATTTGTGGTGGCGCCGTAGCGATGAGAATCTTATAATTTTCATAAGGCTGCGCTATAATTGGTAAACTAATGAAATTCTTTAACCCTTCGGAAAAAATAGCATCTTGAGATTTATCTTGTGTAGGTGATTTTGGTGCGTATATCAATTTTCCTTTTTGATTGGTCCCGATACTCAGTTTCGCTGCGTTAAATATACTAGGTAGCGTTTCTATTCTCTCCGTGGTAGTTTCCTTGGCTAATTGAGCAGGCACCTTTGGATCCGGTTCTTCTTTGGGAACAGGATTAAATTGAACTTTGTTTGCAGGCAAATTCCAACTCATTGCTTTTACCTCCCCCATCACAAGAGCTAAAATTATAATCTGAGAAAAAACGGTTATAAAAAGTTAGTTTTCTTTTACTGCCAACTTTTATTAATATTTTAGGTCAAAAGTACTCACGGTCTGCATGTGGGCCGACATTAATGATAACTACCACTGTCTAAGCCCGAATGCACACTGACATCTATAAGTGTTTCCTAACAATGACCGCACACGTTCATAATCAAAGGATGTTTACAATTCACACGCATCACGTACCGTACACAAAAGACTTTCTTTACTCAATGAAGTCATAACTTTAGCCTATGTTCCGGTTTTTAAATAAATAAAACAAGAGGTGAATGTAAAGATAACAAAAATAATGAAGATTGACCTGGAATTAAAGAATTCCTAAAACAACACATTCCTAAAGGTAGTATTTTGGTAAGAAAGTTTTATAGCCTGCCTAGTTAGGCATACGTATAGTTATACGATACTGGTACGACGTGGTGCCAATAATACATACGTATTACTTATCTGTTGGATTTTTAATTTCCTCTAAGTTATCAATGTTATATGTAGGTATTAATAGACTTTGCATAAATCTAATGCACTGCAGTCTACATTTCGATTGTCAAATTTATGTAAGCTTGCTTGCTTAGAAAACTTCAGCGTGAATAATTCGCTACGTTCTGATATTGTTTTCTAAATTTTAAGCAAGCATACCTATACTTGTATTTTATAATAAATGTCTCTGAACATTTCGAGTTCTTTGAAAATTTTTTGCACTATCATATGTAGATAGTCTTATACCTATGTATGCCATACAATGGAAACTGATTGGAAGTCCGGAAGGAGCTAGCTATCCGTAACATCTTCTGAGCTAACCCTAGCCGAAGTATGGTAAATCTGTGCCGCAATTATAAGCTTATTAGGATATGCAAAACATAAGATAATCAAATGAGTCAAGAGCTTTAAAAGGTTTAGCTTAGATAGGTAATCAATGAAAAACAAACAAAGAAACCTCACAAAAATACACAAAACATAGTCAAAATGAATAATGACGAGACTTGCCAATCTGTCAAGAAAGCAATTAACAAATTATGGTCATATAATATAATATAATATAATGCAATAAGATCCAAATGCTCATTAATTTTTATTTGGCACAGACTAAATTTTTTCACCGAGCGTTAAAGCGCGCATCCGTTTAGATGTAGGTACAATATCTTATATCTAATTATAATTTTCACCTCAGCAGCTCAAACAGGCGGGTTTTGCTATGAAAAATCAGTGAGTTAAATCGCATTTAGGGTGTAATATTTAAGGTGTTTTGGAAGATATACATAGAAAGACAGGCCGAAAGGAGATTGATCGGTTTACCTACTCGACCCTAAGCGAAGCTGGCTGCCAGCAGCCAAGTAGCTGAAACGCTCGGAAATGTCAAATGGGGGTCCATTTTCATCGATAATAGGATCAAGGGCCAGATACAGAAGGCGGCACTTCTGGACACGGCACGCATCGTCCGGAGGTTCCTCACTCTGCGGCCCTGGCCAGGCAAACTAGGTTAGGTTTTTATAATATTCTTATTTTGTATGTACTTTCCTGTATTTTACTTTTTATAACTATTATAAAAACCTAAACCTAAGAATGAAAGAAAAATAAAGAACATAATAATAATAATTTATTCATCAGACAACATAATAGTCGCCTGTTTTACGATATGTTTAAAATTAATTTTCAGCGGCGTGTTTGTTTACTCCATTACTTTCACATGGCGCTTGAAGCCTAACATTTGACCGCCCCAGACCTATACCGGCAACCCACCATTGCCGACAAAATTTTGCGCTGAAACTTTTCCACCCGACGACATTTCCTGATTGAGTCAACGATCATTTGAAACATTTAGATATTGGAAAGGAATTATTTCTGTGCTCTTTTTAATTAATATAATTCGTTTAAGTGAAGTGAAATAAATAACATGTTAGGCTGCGAGAATTTTAAAATAACATCTTTTTGCTTTAACCCAATTTAAGGCCCCATTTATTGGAGCATACTACCACAGAATCAAAAGCAGCTATCGAGTACATACCTGGCAAAGGATGTTTTTAAAGCTAGTAGTATTTTCAATAATTACAATGACTATTGTAACTTATTACTAAAACAATAAGGTTGCATTTCCAAAACAATGCATGTGGTCACTAAATCGCCTCTACCTTATTAAGGGTTAAAGGCATACGTTAATAATGTACCTATTAGACGAGTTTTTTTTTTAATTTCGATGTGCAAAAAGGAGGCTCTTTGCGTGTTCTGTTTTCAAATGGAACGAAAGCATTTCCGACCATGTTTCAGAAAAAATATTTCCGTGTTTAAAAACGTGTTTTGCGCTGTGGAAACAAAAGACGGCACGAGGAAACTGAGCTATCGGTAGAACCTTCAATATTGAATATACGGCTCAGCAAAGTAATTCCGCAGCTCCCTCCGGGAATATCAGAATTCCCATTTCAGTGACTACCCGGGCTTTCACCTCCGAGCAACTATTTAAACCTTGGTAGCCTAGAAGTTTAACCTACGGCTCCTCAAGCAAAAAGTTAAACGATTAAATTACACTTGAAAATTTTTAAGCAACCTCAATAAACCAAGTAATTAATGATATTGTCTTACACGCAGACATTTATCGCATAAGTATACTAGTAAATTTTCAAAGAAAACAGGCAACCGGTTTACGAGATATGGTTGACAGTAATCAAGCCGTGTTGGTGATCGGCGGGACTTACATCATAGCGTTATCGATTCATCTTTATTCATCGTCACGCGTGCTATCGCATCAGCAAACCATTGCGACATCTCACGGTTAATTGATACTTTCAAATTTCCGAGAAAAGATTTAAAGTCCTATCCGACCGATACAAATAAAGCGGCAATTACACTGAGTCGTTCACCGCATGCTTCATGCGGCGACCGCAAAAGTGTAAAGAACACGGTAATCGGCCACATCAGACTAATGTAGGTAAAGACGACGTTCGTTCGCCGAAGTAGTTTGATACTAATTCGGCGACCGCATTAGGTGAACGACTCAGTGTAATTGCCGCTTAAAATAAAAAACAAGGTGTTATTGAAATACTTTAAAATGAAACAATAAACTTTAAATTAAATTAGACCCATTAGTACCTACCTATGAGCACATTACACAATTTAAAATACATAAAAGCTTGTCGCAATGTATACTGTACTGTAGATAACTAGATGTATTTCCCTAGTTATTAACTTATTACAAAAACATGATTATTGTAGGTGTTCTTGGTTATCTCTACACTTTATTGTGTAGGTACGTGGGAATTTCTACAAATGTATTCTTTGTTTGAAAACAGAACACGCGAAGAGCCTCTTTTTTGCACATAGAAATTAAAAAAAAACTTCTCGTCTCATAGGTACATTATTAAGTGACCACATGCATTGATTTGGAAATGCAACCTTATTGTTTTAGTAATAAATTACCATATTCATTGTAATTATTGAAAATACTACTAGCTTTAAAAACATCCTTTGCCAGGTATGTATTCGATAGCTGCTTTTGATTTTGTGGTAGTATGCTCCAATAAATGGGGCCTTATAAGGGTTAAAGCAAAAAGATTTATTTTGAAATTCTCGCAGCCTAACATGTTACTTATTTCACTACAGTAAAACGAATTAAATACTTGCCAAATTTTTAGTCTCTAGCTCAAGTCAATGGCTGTAATTTTAAAAACAGTTTTGGGCTAATTATTATTGGCAATTATATTATATATTGGGAATTATAATTGGCATCACAATTCGGCGCGGAAATGCAAACTTATGGGCACTCCGCAGGGACTTGTGCATATGTTCAGTTTATCCTCCTACTTTATTTATCAAATTGATAGGTAAATACTGTAATTTTACACCTACCTACCATTGACGTCAACAACATAAATTCTCAGTGCTTTCAAAATGTTGTTATTATTTATAGCCTGCACTTAGGATCGTGTAACGTCCATGCACCTGCCTTGAATTATAACTTCAGACGATCCGTGGGCGTTGTAAGGCACCCAGTGGGCGGACGTGCGCCTTACGTAGTCTCTGCACAGGGGTAAATAAAATATTATTTAGATACAGCGATGCTGGCAATCACTTCATTATAGTTCCGGCATGTGATCTGTGCGTAGTTGCTAAAGTTTTCCCACTTGTTTAGCCGGTGTAAAGTGATTTTTCCCACGTGCAATGAGTTCAAAATTTCGTCGGAAAAAAGCAACGCACACAGCGAAGCGACTAATCTAGGTTTTATGAATATTTTCGTCTGTACGGATAGTACTGTGTGATCTGTATCTGTAACACCGAAGGCTCCCGTTTAGCAGCCGCCTCGGTGAAAACCTTCCCTTGGTAATTGGAGTGACAAATTCAGGTCAACTGCTTTTTAATCTGTGAGGCTCATGAGCCTACCTACTTATATTGCGAATAATCCTGGGTACTTTGGTATTACTGAGATCCAGCTTTTTTATTATGAATTAGAAAATTTACATCCATACTTTTATATAATTTATATATCTCAACATCGCTGGCTGAGTTGGTTGTTGGTTGGGAGAGAGACGTTCTTGTTGTTATGTTCTTGTGTTGTAGATCTTGTAAACGTATTCTAGCAAATAAAGATTTACTTACTTACTTACTTACGTTATATATACTCATATATATTTATTTAAATAGTTTTGGAGTAACTTTTCCTTCTTATATTTTGACTACAAAAATTTGTTTTTATGTGTGTGTGCGTGAATTTGTTTGTTACACTTTCGCGCTAAAGCGAATGGACGCGTTTACATGAATTTGATATGAATAAATACCCAATATTCCTGCGGCTCAGTAAAATTCCTAAATCTTCATCGCTAAATGTGTAGAGACGTGAAATTCTGACCTACTCGATCTAAATGTTCACGCGAGCAAAGTCGCAAGTAGCGACTAGCAGTTATATAAATAACCTCTGGCTGAAGGAAATTAACTTATTAAACTGCCCTTTACGCCGAGTTTATCTTGCCATTGAAATCTCTCTAAAGCTCTACTACTTTCCTTCGCTGGCTTATAAAATGTTCGTTCTCTGGCGGTGACTCGAACTAACTGGGGCGCATTTAAGGGCGGGCTATAAACGGAACGGTCAATAGATGAAACTTGAGAGTAGAACGATAATTTCTCCGTCCCATCATCATTGTAACACCTGTTGTTTACGTTTAGTAAGTAGTTACAATGCACCAAGTTTCGTTGTCGTGTCCAAGGCATTTGATTTCCATATCAATAACAATAAATTCAAGTAGGAATAGCAACACGCATTTTGGAAATATATAAAACAAATTAAAATAACTTAGGGAGCGGGAAATATCCAAGAGACTGCACTGTCTTTTGTTATCTCCTGGAATCATGTCACTGTCAATGATTTTGTAGATTACTTTTTTTCCCGATGTGCGTGTATTATAGATTAACGTGTTTACCTATTTACGAGTATACTATACTTATACATTAAGTACACTAAGTGTAACCCACTTTTCTCATTCTTTTTTAAACTGCGGGTAACTTCCATATTTTTCTAAAATGAGGAGGTATTATTCAAAATCAAAGTCAAAGCCAAAATATATTTATTCAATTTAGGCCAAAACAAGCACTTATGAATGTCAAAACAAAATCTACCACCAGTTCGGAAAAACCTCCGTTGAGAAGAATCCGGCAAGAAACTCAACGAGGTATATTACAGTTGTAAATGAAAAGAAACGAATAAACGACCACACTAAGCCATACTAACTCCACTTTTAGCCAAACCTCTCGTGATAAATTTTTATCGCGATAAATTTGCTATAAAATGCTTTGTGTCCGTAAAAGAAACAGATGCATGTCGTTTTACCCGCTTTACGTGTGTTTTCATTAAACTAACCATATCGATTTAAGCCAGAACCGCAACATGTGTGCAATGGGAATTCCAGCCAATTACCTATGCTATTATACATTATTTATTACGCTTCCGAGAAGTGAATTAAGCATAACTGTTGTAGACGCTATTTCTCTGGTGTTTTGCTCGGCTGTAGAGTTATTGTTATTAAGCATTACGAGTCTTAAATATCGGATCTAAACTCAGGATTCTTCTTTTAAGCCACGCTTTTCTCTTTAAATCCAAGAGCCCCAATTACTCGGGTTTCAATTTAAGCTCTCATTGCAAAACTAACTTTCCGTAACTGTCCGGGGTAACTTTCCGGCCTTGCATTATAACAAGTAGGTAACTATTTTCTGTACAAAAAAAGTGTTTTTTTAAATATGGCTATGGCTCTGTCCATCAGGGGACAACTTTACTAGAATATTGTGCCATTAATAGTTGAAAAAATCTAGAACGAAACATGAGAGATAGTAGTGAGTAAACGATCATGGCTAAATAATTGTAGGTACCAATTTATTCATTTGTAAAATCATTACTGTCACATTATTAAAGTACCTACGTACTTACGGCTAGAATTTGCTTGGCAACCAATTTGTGTTGGATGATCCCACGTGCACCAAAACCTTTTATTTAAGTCCCATTTCGATGACAATAGGTAGATGATTTTGATGATACAATCGTATAACAATAGAAGCCTACATATATTTAATTCTATTTGTATCTCACCTGATACTTGAAACTTAAATTTCTCTAAAGAATAAAGACGCAAGGTAGAAAGAAAATTCAAGTTATTCTTCTGATACAATGAATGTAAATATATATAGTATGTAGTATAATCACATCATCCTATTCGTACCAGAGAGACAGTATTTTATTATAGTACAAGGCCCCTTTAGTGCATTTCTTTGTGTGGAGCCGGACGGTATTGCGTGTCAATATCACATCGTGAAATATAAAGAATATTTCTTTGCGAGAACATCACCACATGTTGGAACAAATAAGAATACCGAAATAGAAATACCGAGGGACTTCGAAATTTAATATCAGATTTAAAAGTACCTTGTCTGTGGCATGTCTGTCTGTGGGATTGTAGCTCTCAAACGGACGGATCAATTTCGATGCGGTTTTTTTAAGTGAAAACGAGTTTCCTTGCTGAGGATCTTAGCTAAGTTAATTAAAATTAGTTCTGCCGTTTTTGAGATAGGTATAAAACTTTGTAATGACAATGTCGGAGGTTTTTCAACTTATCTAATTTACTGGGGTCCATATCGGCTTGCATACTTATTGAAAGTCCGAATGTAATGTTTGTCAGATTATCGTTTGTCATAACTCTTTTTTCTCTGAATCCAATAATTGTTCAGAATTGTTACAAAACAAACCTAACCTAGTTAACCTTTAGTTTTCAATAAGTACGAGTAGGATGACCATTTAAATATTCCAGACAATTTTAAGGTTTCAGTGGGAAAAAAATATGACAAACGATGATTCGGACAAAAATTACGGTATGACTAGCGAAGAGTATGAGAAATTTGGTGCTCCGAATTTACTGAGTACCTTACCTATATATGTACGTATATACTTAATCACCGCTTGAAGTAAATCAGTCGAAGCGGTAGGTAGATGATCCGGTGGTAGTTTAAAATAAAGAATAGTATAGAAGACTAGGATAGAGGAGTAGTATAGAGGATATCGGACACAAAGAAACTGGCCAAGTGCGAGTCGAGTGTTATGCGACGGGCATTTCCAAGCATATTGGAGAAAAAAACATTTATCACTAAACAAACAATAGGTAACGATCCAAAGACTACTCGTACGTTGCTCCCGCCGATTTTAGTTTTTCTTTCGTGATATAATTATTTTTTTAAACGAGCCCGTTCTTAGTGGCCAGTGTGTCCAAAACCACATTATTTAAAAAATTAAAACGGCAGCCTGGCTGTGGCAGCATGTCGAACATGAGGAGGATGTATGCTTACACACTGAGCAGCCTGGCGATTCAGTCAGTGCTGTGCCGTGAGCAGCAGGCTTAAAAAATATTGCTGTGGCGTTTTTATCATAGGTACTTAAAAAAATTAAAACGTTTTGTAAAACAAAAAAAAACACCTCAAAAAAGTCATAAAGGACGCATTCTCGTTGGTCAATTTATTTTCACATGCAGTAGATGATTACTTCTGATCGGTCGAATTGTCGTTACAGCACGCCGGGAAAATTATTCTGAAATATATTCTATGAAGTCGTATCGTACTCTGAAATACATATGTAGATACGACCTGTTACCGTAATGTGTTACATTGTTGTCGTGTTTTGCGAGCCATAAATGAGTCAGCTGTTAAATGTACAAATATAGACAGTTTTGTGTACCGGATTGAGGTTTTCTATGGCCAAATTTACAAGAATCTTATTATTTTCCAGTTTCGGTATTTTTTTGTACGGTTGTTACAGTAATTGCAATGAGTGTGTTGTGTTTTGAACATTAAATAATGTTTGATTTTTCACTCAAGGGGTAGCAGATCTAAATATTTTGGTTTCCCTTTGAGTATGTGTGTGTGTGTGTGTACATGTTACTCCTTCACGCTAAAAGGGCTGGACGGATTTGGATGAAATCTGGTACGCAGATTGCTGGAGATCCGGAATAACACACAGGCTACTTTTTATCCCGATATTCCCACGAGATAAGGATAAAATCCCGAAGTAAATGTTATTTTGCTGGGTATAGTCACGATAATTTGGCACTGTTTTTGGAATTTTGTTAAATTCCGGAATTTTTAAACTGCTGGATCTAATGATTTACGCGTGCGAAGCCGCGGGTATACACTAGTGGGTACGTAATAAAATGAAAAAATAATGGAATTATAGTAATAAAATCCTCCGTTTTGTCAAAAGCAATGTAACTGAAACGCTTTCGGCAGGGAAGGGAGGGCCGTAAAAGTGGTCATAGAGATAAGCGTTAACGGCGCTCGCGGCGCCAGGGTAGCTTTTGTACCTCCAATTGTCTCAGATTAAGTAGGGATCGCGGATCTATTGCACTGACTGATGAATTTAGCCCTTCGGTTGGCAAGCGGCTGGCTTACGGCAGCTTGTCAAAATAGACTGTTTTTTTTTTAAGTTCGAACCGATGTACTTTGCCGGTTTATTCTTGTAGTATGTGTTGACTGTCTGTCTGTGTATGTGTTAAAATAAAATAATTTTTAAAGTTACATTTTAAGTTTATAATTGTTAAAATAAGTTTAGATTTTGGTTTCATCCGAAACCAGGGCCTAAAGTTAATTTTGTTTCAGTCGGACATAAATTAGCTACTTAAATAGTTTTTTCAATAAATCTACAGACTTAAGATATTTTTCGCTAGTTTTGGAGTACATTATTTTTCTTTATTGTGAAAACATTTCTGCTAAAACATTATAATAAATTAAAATTAGGCCATTCTTTAATGAACCACCTAATTAATCTAAGATTTTTATTGTAATTAGTCATACTCGTATTGTACCGCTTGTACCCAAATAAACATAACATTAGGAAAAAAATGTGTATTTTTTTAATATATATGAAGGGCCTGTTTCACAACTTGGCGACTAACTTTAAGTGTCAGAGAAAAGTTAATGCCATCATTGTTTATTCTGACAAAACAAACGAGACGGCATCACTAATATCCATCACTTAAAGTTGGTCGACAAGTGGTGAAACAGGCCCAAAGTGTCCACGGAAAGAACATTGTCTAGTCGCCTTAGCTCGCAAAGTTGCTGAACTTACTATGACTTACCATTGAATTAAAATATCTGAAAACAGTACATATATAAAGAAATGGTAATAGTAATTGTTCGTAATGCCTAACTTTCAACCTGCTATAACTCAAAAAGTAGCTTAGGTGACTAGAAATGCTCTTTCCGTGGACCCTTCATAGTTATACAACTGACCAACTTAAATCTGTGAATCGAAAAAGTTTTAATGTCGTTCGCATATAGTATAATATTGCTTGGTCTGATTCACAGAACAGATAAGATCAGTAAAGGAGGAGCTTCTACGTTCCGATGTTTGTATTTTTTTATGTATTTTCACCGATTACTCAGTCAATTGTGGACCGATTTTCAAAAATTTCTTACTCGAAAGAATACTCTTCTGAAGTGGTCCCATTGTCACCAAGTCAAGATCTGATGATGGGATCCTAGGGAAATCGAGGGCTTAATGGAATCGATGTGAGATGTACTTTGGCTGCGAATCACTAAAAAGTGAGAAATAAAGAAATTTTTTAACAAAAATGTAAAACAGACTCCAAAAAAAAAAAAAAAAACAAAAAATTGAACCGACTACAAAAACCTTGAAAATATTTTTCTAGGTACCTACTGGCTCGAAGTTGGTGCAATATTTTCAAGGTTTTTGTAGTCGGTTCCATTTTTTGTTATTTTTCTGGAGGCGATTTTACTTTTTTTTAATTTGAGGGCTGTCAAAAAAAACAAAAACATTGTAATAAATAACATTATTTTATTCAAAGTAGAAGAGGGAACAAATATTTTTAAGATATTGATAATTTCAAGAAGAGCCTTTGTTTTTACCCGTGATATTATTAAGTTATTAAGTTTCGCCATTTCGCTCAGCACAACGCAGTAGCTTGTTAGATTAGTCGCTATTATGTTAATCGATTAGACTAGGTGGACATTGTACAACAACGGTGGACATTGGACAAGCGAAGTAGGTTTTATACTACGAATATAGAGAAAGGCGCGCTCGCCTAATCCAGCTTAACTACAACAACAAACAATTTGGCTATAAAATCACAAACATATTTAGATAAGTAAGTACATCTTTACATAGTATAAAATGAAGTCACTTCCAGCCGTTTGTACGCTTAGATCTTTAAACTACGCGACGGATTTTAATCCGGGTTTAACCATCAGTTGGAGAGTTTTTCACAATACAAACAAGTTTTATACTATAGCGACGCGCCCAAGCTTCGCGCAGATGTAATTTTGGGAAAAGAAAACTGAAAAATATTAAGTTTGATTATAGACCTATTTGAAAACTGCGCCCGTGCGAACCCGGAGCAGGTCGCTAGTTTATAATAATTAATAGTATTTAGCTACTGTAATTCATGAAACGTATGTTTCTTACTGAAATGCAAGTATATAATATGTACTTGACTATATAATATATATTGACGTTAAAAGGTCCGTATAATATTATATCATCTATATAACTGAGAAGAGCTCTACTTTCATTATAGAGGCTGATTATGTAAAGCCGACTCAATATTAAAGCACACCGTTACTCAATCGCATAAATTACAGTTCAGAGTTCGGTTCACAAAGTTAAGTCATCCCCTTGAGGAGCTAGCCAGATGAATTTGTGACATATAAAGTAATTCCAATATATTTCCGCAATAACTGTCTTAGTCTTTTCAAAGGTAGGTATTAAAACCAACCGTTCCCCTTATCCTAATGCATCCATCTATTTCGTTCCATGCCCGTTAACTAAGCCAGGCATGAGACCAGGGCATTACTCTGCAATATTGGCACTTGCACTACACCAGTATTAACTTGCTGTGCAACATTCCTCGGGTCCTTATACTTAACGAAGAACACTTCTGGCTTAGATGTAATAGGTTGTGTGGGTTGTGTCTCGGGTTTCCTGACCAACACGTATATAAGGGTCTTGTTCTCGATAGCTGCTTGTTCGTTTATAAGTTGCTGGAGTTGGGCTGCGCTAGCCGATTTCAGGGATGGCAACTTAATGAATATGATGTTGTAAGTTTTCTTGGGAGGTGTCGCTGTGACCGGCGCGGCGGCGGCTGAATCGTCCGCCGGCGGCAGGTGGAAGTAGATGTGTTTCGTTATCACTGGCCGGTGGGCCTGGATATTGGCATTACTAGGTCTTAATGCAGATATTGGTTGTACAGTATGTTGTCCGTTTTGAATACCAGACAAATAGGCATTGCCGAAATTTTGGCTGTAACTATTATAGTTCACATTTTGATTATTAGATTGACCACTGTTGTATTGAGCTTGGTAATTCGAATTGTACTGGAATTCCTGTTGAGGCTGTCTGTATTGGTGTCTGTAGAAATCATCAGCCAATGGAACAAATTTGTTTTGTGAATGCAGCGCGTAGTTCTGTTGTGCGGAGTTGTAGTGAGCCGACTGCGCGCCGGCGCCGGCTCCTAAGTGCGCCTGCGGCTGGAAAGCCTCCGCCGGCGCGCGGTAATCATAACCTGCATGCACATTTTCGGTCAACACCGCCGAAACAACCTGCGAATAAAATACAAATTATGAACTGCCCAAAACATACACAGATCACATAGTTAAAACTGATCTTCGCTTATTTAATATTCTTGCTCTTGTGGTTCCGTTATTCAACCAACACAGTTGTTCTTATTAGATGTTTTACATTTGTTATTTTTCACAATTTTGTAGTTTTTTACGTGTACCTAAAATTTAATAAATAGGTACAACTTCAATTTTAAATTATATGTTTTATCCGGTAGATATGTAAATGCATTGCGTTACTCCAATGTCACTTGACGTTACGTGCAAATGCTCCTAATTAAACGGTATGTTAAATGCACTTCGCAATTGAACAATCCAAACTGCCTCACACTCGCTTGTTGGCCACAATAAGACTAACAAGCTGCACTAGTCCAAGTTCATATCGGATGACTAAATTGAACTAAAACAAATAAAGCACAGTGAAATCCAATAACTAACCAAAAAAACAAACAAAATGGATAACTTCTTCATCATAAGGATTCCGACAAAATGAGCCGATCATCTTCGGTGACAAGTGGATATATATAAAGACTTTCTCCGTGAGATATGGCAAAATGTTATCAGGTGTTCATAAATTTTGCATAAAGCATTAGTTTAAAACTTGAATTTACTTCCGCTGCCAGCCTGGCTGCGCGCGCAGAATAATATTGCTATAAATGTCTCGTGTGTAGTGTCATAATCACATTGAATTATCATTCGCACGAATGTAGGTAACCTACTATATCACAACTCATAGTTATAATCATAATAATGATCTCAAAACTCAACGAAGTTTACATTTCTAAGTTAACCCGTCCGGCTTTGGCTAGCCGCGCTAGACATATTATTCTTATTCAGATGTATTTACCTACGTCTCTATGTTAAAATTATTGGAAGCTAAGTTTCTATTACTACCACTCTATTGTCAGTCCGTCTGTCACAGGACTTTATCTTTTAAATCTAAATAATGTAGGTAGGCCTTGAAAAGTTCCTCAGTGTGAAAACATTAAGATAGAATTAAAAATCAAAATGGAACTAACAATTTAACAGTTTCAATAGAAAGAACATGCTTTAGTTCACATTTTTGGATAGATCTAAATATGGTAGGTAATTTTATTGGCGTCCATCATATGTGAGTCAAACTCGCATGAACCGGCTGTTTATATAAAATATGTTATTATTTAATACACTTTACCACATGTATTAATATGTAGGTAGGTAATGGTATGTAGTTTAAGAAAAAGACGGAAGGAATCCTTATAGGACCACTTCGTTGTCCGTTTGTGCGTGCGTGTCTCAGCTCAGTCTACATATCTGTCAAGAGGTTTTTTCAGGAACGGATAGGTCATTCAGTCTAGAGTAGGTACTTCATTTGGCTGTTCAATTTTCACACAAACGCTGAAACAATCACCGCATGACACACCGCACAGGTTAGAATTACACCTCTCCATTTCTTCCGTGCATGTCGTAAGAGGCGACTGAGGATATAGGTTAAGGTATACCGTAGGCGAGGCTAGCATCCTGTCACTATTGTACCGTTTTTGTCAAACTTAAAGCGGTAACGTTTCGTGTGCTCTGCCTACCCCATTTGGGAATACTCGCGTGATGTTTGTGTGTGCTAAGGAAGCGGAGTGGGCTGAAACATTTTTTTACGTTTTTAAACGGTTAAGTTATACCGGGTGTGGCCTGTTATATGAGCAAATAATTAAAACAGATCACCAACAAACGGAACAACATTAGTTCAGCGACTTTTAAAAATAGTTAGTTTTTAATTTTTATTACACTTTTAAGTTTATTCGAAGAAGCAATGTAAAGCGAAATGCTTGATGTTTGTAGCATGACAGGCGACGTCAGTTGGGTTCTAGGATGGCGTACATTGATAGCAGTATTTAATTTGTATGCAAAAAGGAAGATTCAAAGACTCCATTATTTTTAAAAGTTGCTGAACTAATGTTGTTCAGTTTGACGAGGAGGATCTATGTTTTAATTTTTTGCTCGTATACAGGCCACACCCGGTATGTACGACATGTTAGGACGAGTACGGTCAAGGACTTTAATTCATGAGCCACCATGGAACCTTTTCTCAGTAAACGTCATAATGACATCGCATTAATTAACAAAGAAAATCGTATTGACTTTTCCTTTGAAAAGATTCCATGGTGGCTCATGAATTAAACTCCTTGACCGTACATAAATATTGACGAAAGAAATTATAATAATGATAAAATTATAGTGAAATAAGGAAAGACCAATTCATTAATCATTACCAGTTTAGCCCCTTTAATAAATCCATAATTTTGGAGAGTTTACGTATTGACATTGGAAATCATTCCAAATGTAGGGACATAGTAGAAAAAAAATTGCCACAATATTTTGGACAGTCCTATAAGCAGCTTTAAAAAGTCTTGTAAAACTCTATTGTGCCGTCTGATAAAACGATAAACACTGTAAGATATTCATTTAAATTCAATATTCTCTTACTTGCTTGTGATTAACATTCGTATTCTTTTATTGTTACAGTTACTGAGAAGGAGATACGGCTCTGGTAAGTTAGCATGACATCAAAAAAATACATTATAGTTAGTGTCGCGACTTAGAAGAAGACTCTCCTAGTTATAAGTAGGTACTAAGTTGCTAATAGCAAGCGCTGTTGGTTGGCCTGCTGCCCACTCTAAATTGAGGTCCCTTAGTGGTCTTTTAAGACACCCACCCACCCAGGAAGCGATACGCGCTATTCTAGAACCAGGCACGGCAAGGACCCTTGTGTGAATATTGTGGTCATACTGCTCAAGAATGCCTAGGGACCAATCGAGTAGTATAAAATGAGAACTCTTACTTGATTGATCTCTTGATACCATTTTGGATAAAAATATGTACCTATATTAAAATGCAAACTTTTTAAAAGGTTCACCCCCTGTTTCACCATCTATTGATTAAATTTATTTGACGGATAAATGTGATGCCGTCTCTGTTTGTTTTGTTCAAGTAATGAAACAGCCCCTAAGACTAATTTGGGTATGATCAGAAGCGTTCAAGAGATAAAATACGGTGGTTCCACACACAACCATGTACTGAAACCAGCCGCCACCACCAAGTGTGTGTGTGTGTAATATCGCGTATGCAACCGTCGAGTAACGCGTTATTTGTATGATTTTACTTTGTGGACAAGATAATTCAATTAAAACGCATCTGAACATTATCCTTTTAGATACCACCAAAATCTGAAGCCCATCAACATGTTTGATTTATCCCAAAAACTATTTTCGCTTGAAAAATCTAAATTAAATGTAGGTACGGTTAAATACTAATCGACATATTCAAGTAGGTCGGCTTTGAGAAGGACCCGCTAAAGGCTATCTCATTCTGCAATTCCATTAGCCAATTAGGCTACGGTAAGCTAACTCTATAGCGAATGTCTTGCTTTGTTTCCAGGCACAAAGGGTTCCTGAAGGACTGCCCCAATGGGCTGCTGACCGAGCAGGTGAGATCTTAATTGCTGTATATCATACATAAACCAAAGGGTCATATAGAACCACGCCCCAATTAACTCGATTACATATTGCGAACTGTACCGAAACTCAACATAGGTCGCCCGCGTGTGACCTGCCCCTAATTTTTTTCGGCAGCACAAGTCACACTTAAGACTTGCGTTTGTTTATTAAATTTTAACAATAATACAATTTCCTTTTCGACAATTCATAAAAAATTACAGTCCTGCTAAACATATAACCTAACAAACAAAAAGTTGGAGAACCCCCGACTTTGTCAATTCAAAGTTCAATATGCCTGCTTTCAATTAAAAAAAACAGCATTCAAATCGGTCCACCCGTTTAAGAGCTACGGTGCCAATTTCTTAATTAACAATAACTTAACAAGCGCCTGTGAAAAGTGGTCCTACTGTTTCGACAATATTCATAACCTATCTCCAAATTTTTAGTCTAATTGATGTCTGTCTTGCTTTCAGGGTTTCATCAAGATCTATAAACAATTTTTTCCTCAAGGTGACCCGAGCAAGTTTGCCTCGCTGGTATTCCGAGTGTTCGACGAAAACAACGTATGTAGACTCATTCATATTATGTTTATTATACTTGGAGGAGGTAAATATAAATGATCTAAGCCGCTATAAAATATATATAATATATATATGGGGCAGATATTTGTATGAATAATACGAATGTTTGTTCTCGGGTCTTGGATGTTCAGGTAATATGTATTTAAGTATGTATTTATCTATATAAGTATGTTTATCCGTTGCCTACTATCCATCTTTGCTTAGTTTAGGACTAGGTAAATTGGTGTCAAGTGTTCCTTGATATTTATAATAGACTCTCGTTAGTAAACCCTTTCTTACATCCCTTTTAAGGGACACAATGAACACAATGCACTAAAATGCAATGCAATGGGGAGCACAATGTACTATTACGTGCTACGGGCAGTACCTATAGAAATTGCAAAGCTCGACTCAGAAAACCCTTCTTCTTTCAATTTATGTATACCTAACCCCAAACCAAGCAAAGCTTATTTAGGCTGCTAGACAACGGCTGAACGTATATAATATACATAAATAAACAGAGCGGCAAAAAAATTGGCCCTTGAATGTATGCAGTAATAGACAATTTTGTTTGTAGAGTCGAGCAAATTTTATGCCGCTCGAGTACGAGTATGAATATTTAAATATTTACACACATACAAAATATATATTTCGAGTACGAACACTCATATTCACCACACAAAAGTCTGCCTCGCTGGGATTAGAACCTGGGACTTCTTGCTTCATAGTCATGGACTAACGACTTGGTTGTCCATCCGGTTTGGTCGTCAAATCGTTGTAAATACTTACCTACATAATTTGCACACTGCATAGGCTTAGGTATACTCTATCATAATAGCTACCTACTTCCGCTAATTATAATTGCATAACTGTTACCATAAACTTGTTTGTCAAAATTGGAAAGCCGTCCAGTCGGGCGAGTTTGAGGATCTATTTTAAATTCAAATTACTCACCTGATAGCATCTCTGGCAATCTGTGAGTGTATGGGGGAAAACCAGTTAAGCTCGGCCCTAGATAACATAACAGCGCATTATTTCAGTTAATGTCTGTTTGTATATTTATCTGTTTGTCGTTTATTTGACCGCGCATCACTTGAGAACGGCTGAACGGATTTTGATGCAAACTTTACTAATCTGTTGAGAAAATCCCCGGCCAGGTTATAGGCTATAAAAATTCAACCGCTAAAAGGAGGAGTAGCTACTACACTCGATTGAGTTTAGGTTGCACCTGAATCTTATGACGTTATGTTATGGCGCTTCTTAGGAAGAAGGTGCAGACTTACAACTCTACTAAACTAACAGATGGCGCTGAAATTACGTTGTAACATGACATGAATAAGCCACTGAGAAAGGATTTTGCCAAATTAACTCTAAGTTGAGAAGAGGAGTTATGGATATCAACAAATTTAATTGAATAGGTAAATGATTAATAATACAACAAAATTAAACGACAATAAATTAATTACCTCACATTGCACAATGCCATCTTTTGGGGAACTGAGTAAACATTAAGTAAACTAAAAATTTGTTTACATAGTTATAGGTGGAGTCATTCACGATGACGCGTGCCGTGGTTCTTATCACAATGTCTTTAATGTCTAGTTTTGACAAAATCACGCGTGAAATCCACACGCATATCAACACGCGTATAATTGGATAATCCATACTTAATATTATAAATGCGAAAGTGTGTATGTCCGTCTTTCACGCCGTAACGGAGCGACGGATCGACATATAGAGATAGTTTATAGGCCCGAGAGTGACATAGGCTACTTTTTATCCCGGAAAAATGCACAGTTCCCGAGGGAACTGTTCCCGGGAACTGTGCATTTTTTTAACCATTCGGTTATCGCGCGGTTATACCACGCGGGCGGAGCCGCGGGCAAAAGCTAGTTATTTAATATACTACGAAATAATAGAAAATTATTAATTTATACTCTGTCATGAATTATTTTTAATTGTAATTATATCGCATCCATATTTATACGTATCGCCTACTATAAGCACTTAATACTGGCCACGAGGTGGGTACTTTAAAAAAAACGTTTACCTTAAAAAAAAGGGGGTCGCCAAATGCCAAATATTTTTCAAACCAAAGGGGCACGCGACATGAAAAAGTTTGAAAAACACTGACCTATGTTAAAACGTCTAAATATAGTCTATGTGTTATCTTTGTACAGGATGGGTCGATCGAATTCGAGGAATTCATCCGAGCGCTCTCCGTGACGTCGCGCGGGAACCTCGATGAAAAGTTACATTGTAAGTTTCCCTACTCTACACTTGACATTTACATTCTCACCCATTCATTCATTCAAACCCATTCTGAAACAGCGATATTTGGTGCAATTATCGTTGCTATTTTTGAACTTTTTTGTCAATTAATGTAAATTTTGAAAACATTTTTACACTATTCTTTGTTTTACGGTACAGTTTTATGATTAGGTATATTGGAGTTAGAAGAAGCTCGACTTCTTTTGTATGTGATTCCGTAAACAGTTAAGTTGTTATCTAAGTTATCTAATTTAAAAGCCTCTACAACTCTGTTATTTTCTAGATATTTAAAATATTAGACTACTTAAACATTTCGTAGAGATGTACGAACGTTTACTTTTTCTTTAATGTTTGAACTATTTACCTACCTACGAGTACATGCATTGAAGACGTTTTAATATTATTTCCAGGGGCCTTCCGTCTATATGACGTAGACAACGACGGCTACATCACGCGGGACGAAATGTATAACATAGTCGATGCGATCTACCAAATGGTGGTACGTACCCGGCCTCCGGCCTCATATTGATTATTAAAATACAGGCAAATTTTCTCTTAAATACCGTACCTACATATTTATTTACACACACATGAGCAGACATAGGAATCCACGGGGCAAAATTTTATGACAGGTAGTGAGTTCCTATATCGATAATCTCAATTATCGATGCTTGTTCCATATACTCTCGCTTCGCTCGGGAATGAGGGCTATCGTTTTTTGTCTCACTAGATGGCGCACTGTTGCGTGAGGTTTTAAAGTATGGCTTTCAAAGTCTGTTATTACGGGTGTGAAAACAAAGTTTAGATTAAAATCATATTTAATACACCTTAAAACCGTACCATAAAAATATCGAGCATGCCGCAGTGTTGCATAGTCCCCGTTTTGTTCGGAAAAAAGGGAGGACAAAGGTTTCCGAAAGACAAAACTGTCTCAAAACACAGACATTCATTGCCCTGGTACGCATAATTGCCATAATTAATTTCAGATATTGCAAAATATTCACAAAATTATTCTAATTATAAATAAACCCGCGTAGCTCACCCAAAAACTATGAGGTTTGACATTTCGGAGACCTCACGCTACACTAGCGCCTCTAGTGGCGAATTCATACGCGATAGCCCTCAATTGCTCACAACACCCTGGCTACGCTCGATAATTAACTCGCAGCACCCTCTCTACGCTCGGGAGTTAAATCTGCAGTCCTTCGTTACGCTCAGGATTCAATATCACGTCCGTGATATAATACAGTGATTTATCCCCTTGGTGTACAATCTCTATTAATCGCTAAATTATTAACCTGACAGTAGTCAAATGGGACTCTAAAAATCTCAGAGATTAGGTACAGTCAAGGGCAAAAATATGTATACACTTAGTACCTTATCTATTTTCGTCATATTTGAACTGCCATAAATGAACTGTCACAGTGGTCAAAGTGACAAAGTACTAAAGTGTATACATATGCCCTTGACTGTCCCTATATCGAGATAAGATCAGTGAGCCCTAACGTACTTGGTCTCTGTCGGCAGGGCCAAACGCCGCAGCCAGAGGACGAGAACACTCCTCAGAAGCGCGTGGACAAGATCTTCGACCAGATGGACAAGAACCACGACGACCGGCTCACGCTGGAGGAGTTCCGCGAGGGCAGCAAGGCCGACCCGCGCATTGTGCAGGCGCTGTCCCTGGGCGGCGATTAATCCACAGTCATCCTCTCGCCGGACTTCACCTTTAGTTAGAGCTACCGACGCAACGCCGCCCTGTGTCATCCGGTATCATATTTAGTCCCCTCACATAATCTAAACGTAAACTTAAATGTAAACAGTGATAATGTTACCGATAATTAATTAGTAGGTATCCTAAAATTCTTTGCATAAACACGTGCTAATGTGACAACCATTTAAATTACTGTCTCAAAAATTGCTGTAGTTCTGACCTGATCCAAGATCTTTAGGACAGTGCGTTAAGTCACTTTGACCTTCTGTTAGGCCGCTTGTAGACGTCCGTTGTTTTCACCGGACAACGGACCGTTTTTTGCGGTGTTGTATGGCTTCGTCGCCGGACAAGTGTCCGGTGCATTTACACACATTAATAGTAAGCTATACAACACCGCAAGTCCGGCAAAAAAACCGGTCCGTTGTTCAATGAAAACAACGGACGTCTACAAGCGGCCTTACTTTATCTGTTTCAGGCGCATGATATTAATTTTTCATTTAAAATTTTATATAAACTGATAAGTAATTACCTATACTTTATGGTCTTTTCGCATTTCTAATTTTTCTCAACACATTGGAAATTATTTTAGTTTTTGGACAAATAAAATTAATTGACACAAGGCGGATGTTCACTAAAATTTAGTAATTGCCAATATGAACAGTGGGCAAAAAGCGAGGTGTTATTTTAGAGTTTGTTTTGATTGAAGCTGTCGTTGACAAGTTTATTGTTGACAGAAAGGAGTTCTGCTCAAAGAAAATGAAAAAAACTTTAATTACAAATTGCTAAATGAGCAGAATAAAGACTAAACAATGTTATTACAAACCAAAAAAATTGGTTCCGTGGTGCGTCTGGATATCAAAAGACGTCATACTTGTTAAGTCAAGTATAGCGTCTGTCTGAGTCCGCACTCGCAAATCTTTTGTGGTACACCTAGACGTATTTATAAAAATATTATCTTCAAGATTGATATTTTGATATGATTTATTTTTGAAAAATGGATTGTAGTTTTGGTGTCATAGGGCAGCCGCGACTTGTGTCTTCGCCGCTTAATGTGAAAAATTGTACTCTCTGTCGCTTGCATTTCTGGAAGTATGATAGAGATAGACTGGCACTGTCTTTATTTTACTAACATGTTATAATGCTACTTACATACCTACGACTGGCAGGTAATTCCAGCGGTTTTATGAAATGTGAAGTGAATGGGCATGTTATAAATAATAACCTCGAAATCAAATTCGTGTTGGCAAATTACGAGCTCTTTAGTAGTTAATTGACGTTTATATCTTTATGTTTTTTGCCGACTGCAACGATAGTGGTCGGCGTAGTGTTTTGAAATAATGAAAATATTTCATATTTTGCTTTAATATGGCTAATTTATATAACCCATCTGCTATAACCGTGCGAGAGTGATGAATGGCTTTTGAGCCGATCTTTTCAAGTCAATATTGCTGATACTTACGTAATATTATTTACTTAGAAGTATCTTGTTGTAGGTATTATTTGTGTTGTAGTGTCTTTGGCTGCATATAAGCCTGTACATTAAGGAACTGGTAGCGGAGCCACCGCCGCCGCACGCGCAGCGCGTCCGGCCGCCTGCGGCTCTGGCGCTCCGATGCAAACCGCTGCACAGAGAGTGATACATTAATAACATTTTAGGTACATTTCGATTCTTAACCACCCATTTCGTATCTTTTTCGACTCAAAAAGTTACAAAGTTTACTGTTATTGTTGAACAATAATTGTTAGGTTTTTAAGAGTTTTGCGCCCCATTAACGTTAAATTTGCATATTGGGACAATGTAAAATTTTTGGCACATATATTACGCGTTTTTGGGTTTTTACAGCCCCCATAGATATTAAATAATTCAAAAAAATAAGCAATTAAATCGTGGCTAGGCCATGGATAGAGATCATTTTTAACAGAGTTTTTTGCACGTGTACAATTTTTGAACAGTAGGTACGTTAAAGTTAAATGACGTGTAAAATATTTAAACTTATGATATGTAATTTAAAAGTTAAATTTAAGACGTGAAGTTGATTAATTAACAACAATCGAATCATGTTGAATAAAATAAAATAAATGAAAAAAAAACACAAAAAATTAACTCACCATCAGAATTAATTCGTAAAGTAAGGAAAGATAGAAGATAGCTATTGTTAGGGCGGCGAGCCAAGAGCGCCACCGCCACCCAAGAGCCCCGTGCCTTTGCCGGTCGCCGCATTCGTCGCCGGTGCCGGCCGCGCCGCGCAGCCCCGCGCCCGCGCGCTCCCGCGGCCGGCGCGGCCTGCGCCCGGCCCAACCCTACCATCGGCTCTTATAATACTAATATATACGTGGGTCACTAAATAAGTTTTGAGATAAAGAAAAAGTAATCAACATATAACTACGATTTATTTAACATTTTTTCAAAATATTCTCCACGATGCTCTATACAAACTTCCATTCGTCTAAACCAACTTGGAAACACTTTTGCCAGTCTTGATCTGACAGATCAGAAATAATCACTTCGTAGCATGATTCCTCGAAGCTCGCCCTTTGGTCTAAGCTCTCGCACAGCTTGGGTAACTTTCGGCAATAACTGTTGTATACTATTCCGAACTAACTGACCTACAAATTTCCAGCATAGATGTCGATAAATGTCCGTTCCAAGAAAAAAAACTAGCTACCATTTTTTTAACAACGTTACGAGGTCTTTGCATTTATGTAGGCAACTCTCCTTCTGAGTAGACCCAAACCGACGATTGCTTCTTACTTTCGGGGTAACACTGATAGATCCATGTTTCATCACAAAACGTTGACGCACTGAGCCTGTTTTTCAATTTCGGAGAGCAAATGCGGGATCCAATGACAACTAAGCTTCTTGACTCTAAGATGTTGGTGTAACATGGTGTTCACGCTCCGGTCTTCCCTTACCTACATTGCCTTAGTCCAAACATTTTCTGCAGTAGGTACTGCTGTTTGCGGGCGTCCTCTTTTTTGATCGTCTTCAAGGTTAGTTAGTTGCGTTCAACTATTTTTAAATAAATTTGCATTTTTAAAAACATATAACACAGATGTGTTCCATTTTTAAATTTCGAGCATCTCAAAACCTATTGAGTGACCTACGTACCACTCAATCAGTCCAACGACTTAGAAAAGTAGTAGGGACCCTTCTACCACAGTCGAATAAAAAACAGACAAATAAGTGCATGTTGACAATGTACCTTCTTCGTTATTTAACATTAAAACTTATTCATGTCTTAGAGTCGTAGTAATATGAAGTAGATTGTGTAATAACCTTCTAACTACCACGTCACGGCACCGCGGCCGGCGCCTCGCGCGCCGGCTCAGGAGCACCCACTGTTCTGACATCTTTGCCAAATGTAGTGTTTGTTTGTACAAACGACCCTTCGACTTCCTACTTAAATACTCTCTTTGATGACATCTTTCCATCCTTTTTGGCGAATCCTGAATACATATTTTTTGGAGGACTTTTGGATATTTCCGTTAGCGACTCACTGTAACCTAGTAATTATGTAAGTATCTCTAACTTAAGGTAATCGACTCATCTGCAGCTTTATACGATAACATTGTTATCTTTCGCTTGTAAACTCTCTTATGATATTTGTATTAATCTATAAAAAAATTGCTAGTTATAAGCCTTGAAAAGAGGTGATGTCGGGGCAGTGACCAGCAGTCGAGCTCGCGATGTTAAAAATATTGATAAAATCGAGTAACTAACTGACAAGGTTCAATTCTGCCTCTTGTTTCAATAACGGCATTATACTTACCTGTGAGTGCTTACTTCTAACATCGTTAAGTATCAAAACTGTATATTTTAAAGGCAATGCGCTCATTGTACCCTACTGCTAGTGCCTATAAGTACTGTATATCTAGCAATCTACCCCTATACATATGTATGTTGATTCGAGTTCAAGGTATAGAAGTAAGTACACATCGGAAAGACCACACACCACAATCCTCTCCATACATGAGAAAAAGACTGTGATGTCCACTGCACTGACTAACCTTTATATACCTAGTATTAACATTCTCATCTATTTATTGCGTTTTCCGCTTGCTCGGAGTTTTTCAAATATAATTATTTATACTATTTAATTATAGCTTTGGACTGTGAGTCAATTTATGTCATTCGACAATCTTTGTAGGCGTAAAGAAGTTAACGAACTAGAGTAGGAAAATTGTTGCGGGCTGTGCATTTCGAATAGGATTAAAGTAGGTAGGTATTACGCCTACGATATGAATTTGTTGAATGATCAGTAACGACTGACGAGCGACGAAAACAAAACCAATACCGTGTACCTACGTAGTCACCTCTCTCACGCTGTGTTTCCTTACTGATATACTTCAACGTGCACAAGTTTGAGATACGAACGATTAAGCCTAGGTTAATGTTAACCGCAGAATATGGAATAGATTTGATTACTAATCTGGATATGTATAGCTGGAAAAACTTTTCTCATTATAAAATACTTAGATATTGTGGAGGAAACTCGGCTTTACACAATATCTATTGCCCCGAATACCCAACATCGTAATGTAAAAATCCGAAAAAAATGGTACAGCAGCCTGGCAAATGATAATGTTAATAGCTCGAAAATTCGATTATTTCCAATGTTCTTAGCAGCGGTGTTTCAAAATGTTGTGTGATGGCCTGATCTATCTAGCACGCGCAAACAGAAATGTAATCATTACTTTAAAAATATATACTGTACCGATGCAGCACAGTATATTTTTACGTGTATAAGTAACAATTTATAACTATTTATTGTATAAGTTAAAATGTGCGTATGTTGTCTAGAATTTATTAATTAGGCGATTAGGTTACCTACCTCACACATTCATCGTGTAGCGTAATTCGATAAAGTCAATGTCAAAAAAGTCAAAATATCTTTATTCAGTTAAGGCTATAACACGCACATGAATGTCAAAAAAATCTACCACTATAAATATCTAATGGCTTTTTATAATTCATAGTACTGATATAATTTACCGCTTTTGTTATGTATTTATTAACTAAGTTATCGAAAGAAAACAAATAGAATGTCCAAAAGTAACCTTCGGTACCAATAAAATGTTAACTAATAGGTACACCGAACAATTTAAAATCTAACGCTGGAGAACACTCAACGAGCCTATACTTCTATCCTACCATTTATTTTAACATTTGAAACTTAACGTTGTTAAATTGTACACGTTTTTAAATGAAACAACGAAACTATTTTTAAATTGTGCTAACTTCTATAATAAAAACTTAATTAATACCGCTAATAAATGTACATGTAGGTATTTTTAGTCCATTTGTGTTCGAAATACTGAAATAACGTGTGTTACAATTTGACCGTTAATTCAAACCTTAAACTAAACGTAGTACAATTCAACATGCCATTCAAGTTTACGAGTATAATATAATATGATACCTAGTAATGGCGAATGGACGAAAAATTTAGAAACGCTTGAAACTTTTTATATCAATAACCATTCTAATTAACAGAAAAAAATATCAGATTTTTAATTAGAATCAATTACTTTTAAAAAATGAAAGAGTTTTCTTTACCGCCAAATTACAACAGCCCGGTCGGTTACGGGTTGTTCCATAGCCCAGAATAAAAAACATTAAATAAGAATTTATGTGTTCTTCTCCTTCTCTTTTAAAATATGGCTTTTCTGTCCTAATAACGGTGGTTGTAATTTTTGCAACTTGATAGTAAAATTCCAGAAACCACGTGGAGACAACTTGCGCATTAAAAAATGTCAGACACGAGAGCAATATAGAATTTTGTGATCACTGTATTCACTGTTCACTGTTAAGGTTAATCGCCGCATAAAACACTATCAAAATTATGGTTTACTAATGTTTCAGCGAAAATTATTTAGCAAATTATTAGCTCCCAAAACATTTATCCCATATTTTTATTTAGGCGAAATATTATTTCCCAACTTAACATTTCGCACTGATGTCATTTCCCAAGTAATCATTTGATAAATTATTATTATGCAAATTATTACCTGGGATTTTTAAAGATGTCATTTATGTGGTCAAATGTATTGGTTGGCATACCTTAACTTAGTAACATATTGAATGGCATCCAACCTACTTTCCTAGTGGCAGTTATCCTGGCTGCTATAAAAAAAAACCTAACATCGAACCTTAACTATCCAAGTCGCTTCTGCTCCGAACCGTCTTGCTCGCTCGCTTCGCTTGCTCGCTCAAATTATGAAGTAAAACTTTGCAATATAAAAATTGGCCAAATGTTACATAATTATTTGTCACATAAAAGTGTGATGAAGTAAAATTTTGCAATATAAAAATGTTGCCAAATAAGAAAAATTCGAAGTAAAGTTATGCCAACGAATGGTTTGCCAAATTAAACTTCGGCGAAAGATTGGTTTCTAAGTGAAATTTGGCAAAACATATTTCGCCGAATAGGCAGTACACCCAAAATTATACTTCAACTAGCCAAAGAAACAGAAATAGCAAAATTAGATATTGTCTACATCCTCCATGTTCGAACGCTACAAATCGAATCAAGAATTTATGTGTCTTTGACTCGATCGTTTTGACAGGTGACACTCTTTACCGGGCTGAATAAGTAATACTGACATGGAAATACTGACATGAGCTTCTATGGGTGTGTAGATGAAAAACAGGGTCGGTATTTCCATGTCGGTACCTATTATCCGAGCCGGTAAAGAGTGTCACCTGTAAAAACGACTGCTTCAGCTGTGCTTGCACTGTTGTGTTTCGGCGTGGAGAGTAAGACAGCCGGTGAAACTACTGGCACTTGAGGTATCCCATCTTAGGCCTCTAGGTTGGCAACGCATATGCTATACCCCTGGTGTTGCAGATGTTTATGGGCGGTGGTGATCTCTTACCATCAGGAGACCCACTTGCTCGTTTTCCATACAGTCGAATAAAAAAAAACATTTCATTATACCCGGCATTATATTTTGTCACCTAAAGTCAGTCTGCAATCAGTATTTTTAACCCAAGTTATTAATGTTCATATCTAATCTACCTTTGTCTCGAAGTTTAAAAATCTTTTGATCGTCTATTTTGATATTGTTTGACCTTTGTTTAAACCTCGTGCTATATTTTTATTTTACTTTGCAAACCGAAGGCCTTATCATAACATGTGATTTCCGTAAATATAAGATACTACCTAGATGTGTAAAAGCGAATTAAATTATTTTCATGTTTGAATGTGTTTGTAGATATATGGTCCTTGGTTTGTAGCCATGACTGCGTTACGGAAACAAATGGTACCTCCTGTTTATATCGTTCCCTGTAACAGTAACAATACATTAAAATATAAGTAACTGGCTGTTGCCCGTGACTTTGTCTGCGAAGAATTCATTTATCGCGCGTCCTCGAACGACTCATTTTTTCCAGATAAAAGGTATTGTTATAGTTATTGTGGTCTTCTAATATGATATATAGGCATTAAAGTGGAACAAACAAACAAACTCAATTTCGCATTTATAATAAGTACTTATTAAGAAGCGGCAATTACACTGCGTCGTTCACCTAATGCGGTCGCCGAGTTTTTTTCAAACTACTTCGGCGAACGACTGTCGCCTTTATTGTGCCTTTAAGGCGGTGACAGCTGTCGCTCGCCGAATGCGGCAGACTACCATGTTATTTACACTTTTGCGACTCAGCGTAATTGCCGCTTTATTTTTAACTAAGTTAATCGCACCAGCAATGTAGATACACACAGCAAACACATGGCAAAATAAAAACCAAAGAGCAGCGGCGGCCAGGGGGTGGCGAACAGGGCAATCGCCCGGGGCCTCGCTCTTGCAGAGGCCTCGCGCAACAACCTAAGCAAATTTAACAAAATATAGATTTTTTTAAACTATGTTTTCGGATCACATACTTTTCACGAAGGACAAAGGGCCTCGCAAAGACCTGCCGCCCGGACCCTCGCACTGGGTAAGGCTGCCAAAGAGCAAACTCCAACCACGTCGCGGTGTCAAATCTAAATCTGTGAAGTTTGACTTAAATTTATTATTTCTTAAGATTTTAGGACATAGGAACATTAAAATGTGTTTTTGTATGAGTGAAACGTTTTTGTATGACTGTGTGCGGATAGTCTTAAGAATAATGTTTTAATTTATTGTTTTTATTATAGGGAGCACATGGCTAATCTGTGAAAAAGGGTGACATCTAAAAGAAATGCAAGCAGCCCTTCTACTTATTTCGGCGTTTTGGGTGCTTTGCCATTTTGACATTATTTATTTATTTATTAATAGGAATTCGCGAGTCTGTCTGGTAATCAAATAGCAGCAATTAAAGTATCTTCTTATTATTCACATGTTGTGTAGGTACCTACTACTTACACAACTTTTGTAAAACGATGACCATAATTATGCAATATTTCATGACCGCGATCAGCAGTAAATAAAGGCGACTGAACAGATTAAGAGCTACCTATTCGTAAATGTGTTGGGTGGGTCTAGGTATATCGACTGGTCGAGAAGTGTTTTGCATTAAAAAAGTTTCGTAACATATTTTTTGTATACTTAACAACGTTTCGTCGAATGATTGAAATGTCGAAAATTGTTTGGTCGAAATTAATTCTCATAATATTTTTGGTCGAAAAGTTGTTTAGTATAATATGTGTATGGTATAACATTGTTTTGACGAATGTATTATAGATATAAAATTGTTATTCCGAATATTGTTACCACTAATTTTATGTCTGGAAAAGAAATATGGTTTTAGCGACTCTGGGGCGAAGTCGACGAAGCTCCGCTTCATGGAGCTCCTATTCCGCCTAGTTAAGGCGCTTCGCGCCTTGACACAATACTAACCTAACCTATATTTGAGCAATCATGATACTGGGTTTTCTTTATTGCGGGGGGCTCTGCCCCCAAGCTCCCTTGTGGGACGCTTCACCCTTCCTCGTCCCCCTTTACTGTTTCGCCTATCAAAATATCAAATATTCATTCCTTTTATTATTTTTTTAGGACATTCAATATTAGACTAAATAATAATTGGATCTAACAATATTATGAATTTATCATTTTAGTAATAAAAATTGTAGACTAAACAATTATAGACCAAAAGTACTTTAGGGAAAAAATATGTATGCAAAAAAATAAGTTTGCCATACAATATATACCAAACAATTTGGACCAAAAAAATTTAGGAAAAAAAAATTTAAACCTTTCGAAGGGCGCCCGTATTGTATAGGTACACAAATTATATAGGTACCTAATGAATAATTTAATCTGTCTATTTAGTCCATTCAAATAAAGAGCAGAGCGTATAGGTAGTACTTACCTACGCTAAAGCCGCAAGAAGCTGATCGAGTTCATGAAATTTTACATCTTCATCGTAGGTAACTTCGACAGAACACCGGTAAAATTAATTTAAGTAGGTATTAAAGATAATACTTTATTCTAGTTTTAAATCGCGAGACGTGTTGCGTACTTACATTTTTCGGTCACTAAATATGTGGTGACTGTTTGTATGATTTTATTCCATTCCGTCGCTTTCTTTTATTACAGATTTCGTTTGTATTTAATTTGTCTAATTTCAAATGGCTCTGCTTTATTACTAAATAAATGTGGATATAGTATATTTATGATTTTTATTTTAACAAAATTAGCAAGTGGACTAATAAAGCAACACTTGCTTGCATAACAGTTCTCCGTAGCTGTGCTGAAATAATATGTGCGCGCCGCGTGGTAAAGCTGCGTACCATAATGTCATGGAGGAGATTCAATTCCCGAAACACGAATATCTACGAAAGCTAATCAGAGACAGCCTAAGCCAATGTTTACACAACCACAGAATAAGTAATACTTAGTACAACACAACATCCAAAAAAAATACTTTCCGAACGACTGTCCACTTGCTAAATTACATATGGTCGGTTTTGTCAAGTACGAATACTAAAAGAGTGGGTAGGTTATCACTGGCTGAAGTTCGCGCGGATGTAAAAACACAGCCAAATGAATTTATATTTGTTGCTTTTAATACCATCGTGATAATAATTGTTTTCGGTACAACTACACAATTCGATAAAACACATCATCTATAAAGAAACTTCGATTGGCCATGTTATCAAATGGGCACCATCTTATTCCAGCTCTAGCCGAAAACCTACCTGGATGGAATATCTTTTCATAACAAATTGAAAAGATTACTACAGTATAGTAGTGTATTTAGCTATCACTAGGTATTTTTATTTTGCAGCTTAGCTCGGTGCAAAGCGCCATAATTCATTTCAAACCGTAACTATTATAGGTACATGTCTTATGAACCTATTATTACTTGTACATATTAGAAAACTGTCTTCAAAACTATTATTCTCCTATTTTACTAGTTATTACGGAAAATTCACTTTTAATATCAATGATTGATAAAATAAAAAACAATATTAAATTCGTGTTTGTAATTTTATTGATCCTTAACTTGTCACTTAATCCCAGAATTCCTCGATATGAGTATGTGCTTGTTACAGATCTGTAAGCTAACCAGCAACTAAATAGTTCACACTGTCAGGAACCTACCTCTACATTAATCAACACTGGCAAAAGCAGAGCGGACTAGTCTGGTATTAAATACAATACAATACCACTGACCTACCTATGTAGTACATTAAAAATATTTGAGAAAACCGGCCAAGAGCGTGTCGGACACGCCCGAAATAGGGTTCCGTAGCCATTACGAAAAAAATAAGTAATATTTTTCTAAGGATTTCTTATTTTGTACGGAATAATCCAAGTTTAGGTATATTTTATACCATAGGCTACTATTTACTCTTAAAACTACTAATAAACCTCAATAAAACTTAACCGTTATAGATTTCCTTGTAAGCTTGATATACTTACTTACTACCATCCTGATTTTTTTCAAATTTCTGCACCCACCGGTTTAGATTTAGAGGGGAGGGGACGCCCGATTTTAATGAAAATGTGCACTATACTTAAAGTTGAATATTTTGCAATTGGATTATTTCGTTACAAAAACCTTTGAATTGTCATTTAAAATGACAGATATTCGATCTTGAGTGGGTCCATAATTGAATATCGTGACTGTACCTACATAGGTACCTAACTATATATACTTATATATATATTAATATTATGAAATTTTCATGGAAAATTATCTAAGTGATGACGGCGAACACCGCATTAAAATTCCTTGCATAGTAAGATCCAACCGTACCTAAATATATACATAGCTAAGCTACATACATGGGACAAACCCCGAGAAGAGACTATCTTTACGTGCGATTTCGCTCCCATAAACCAATAGGTCTGCGAAGCAATCGAATTGAAATTCCGGGATTTTAATAAGTTCTCATGGGAATTATCAAAACATCGTGGTGTTCACGATTAGGTTGCGTAAAGCGACGTTGCACCATTGTGTTTTGTTTTACTACGAGTATAAGCAAAATTCATTGAACTGGCAACCTGCTGTGTTCTATAAAATTAGTACCTACGTACTTGCCAAGAATCGGGCCGTGCTAATTGTATTACTCTAGCCAAATTGGCACAACACAGCAAGTGCAGGGAAAGCACGAGCCAGCAGGAGTGGACCTATACGGTCATCTACCTCACCTACGCACTTTACGTATATATTCGGCTTTAATCCCTCCTGCTGGCTCGTGCTGAGGCACCGACCGACTTCAGACTGGTAGAAAATTATTTTCATGGTTTTTTGTAGTCGGTTCAATTTTTTTTATAAAAAAATTTTTCACGCTTTTTAGTGTAAATAATCTAAGATACAATAGTTTAATATCAACTGCTCGTCACCTTTTACGTAAGATTGCTTTTCCCGATGCTGAGACGTTCATTATTGAGGAGTCCTGGTGCTTCACCACCCTTTTTACCATATGCATTACGATGAGCATAAGTTGCTTAGCAACTGTGTCAGAGTAATTAAAATTCAACCCGTGAAATACTTGTAATTGAGTAGTAACTCCGATGGTCAACTGTGGTCTTCATCATCAGTTCCACTTCACCAAATGATGATTTTCAAGAGCAAATGCACAAGTTACTGCTAAATATATCGAATTTACTATAGGTGCCCCTACAACACTTGAAGAGTTCCCTCGATTTCCTTAAGACCCAAACATCAGATCCTGATTTGGTGCTTATGGGACCTAATTGAAGACATTCCTAGACGAACGCAAAAAAAACAAATCAGTTCATAAATGACGGAGTTCTGAGGTAACAAACATAAAAAAAAACATACAACCGAATTGATAACCTCTTTTCTTTTTTTGAAGTCGGTTAAAACAAGAAATCAAGCTGGCGGGACGCTCGTCTTGTCGGCCTGTTGTGCTAGCGTTGAAACAAAAGACGGTCGCATTGCCGGCCAGCAGCCGGAAAAGTTGTATGTACCTTCTCTTTGCAGGCCGCTGGTGACCGTCAGCAGGCAGCCGAGCCGCAGCGCCTGCAGCACGATTCTTCCCGACCTTTTTTTTTGTAACACAACGTCAATATTTCATGTCATGTTTGAGAAAATTTCTTAGTTCGTTTTGCCGTGTAAGCTTTTCCCACCCAAATCATTACAAAAGGACCACCAAAGCGGTCAATTTCCTTGATGCAGGTACTACAAAATCTCTCACCGTGTCGTTTCCATAATCTAATCCGCCGATTGTCACTACAAAACTTCACTTTCCACTCATCTGTGAAAAGCACCATACCTACTCCATTGATTTATGCCACAATACAAAATAATGTTGACGATTCCACTTTGAACCCTAGTTATGGATTCGTACTACTCGTCGTTTGGACCCTTGCTGGTCTTTATGCAGTCGATTGCGTAACGTTTGGTTACGAGTACTTACACGAGTCCCCGCTGTCAGCCGTACGCGATTTTGTAGCTTATGAGCCGTCAAAGAGCGCTATCGTCGGGCACCTAACCGAATATAACGATCCTCTTTTGCCGTTATAGTCGTGCAATGTAAATATTTTCAAAATTGCTTTCTTGGGGTTAGATATGAGGCTATTACGGGTCCATATTGACTCGCATAAAATCGATCCTCCGATTTTTTTTTTCTGCTACCGATTTGTAGCCAGAATCATCACTCTTCCGAATTTTTTACTAAATAATTTTATTTGTCATAAATTTGTACTACTACCAACTGAGGTCATAATGGTCAATTATCAGAATATCGTAATGAGGGCTATCGTTTTTTGTCTCACTAGATGGCGCACTGTTGCGTGAGGTTTTTAAGTATGGCTTTCAAAGTTTGTTATTACGGGTGTGAAAACAAAGTTTAGATTAAAATCGTATTTAATACACCTTAAACCGTACTATAAAAATGTCGAGCATGCCACAGTGTCGCATAGTCCCCGTTTTGTTCGGAAAAAAGGGAGGACAAAGGTTTCCGAAAGACAAAACTGTCTCAAAACACAGACATTCATTGCCCCGGAACGCATATTTGCCACAATTAATTTCAGATATTGCAAAATATTCACAAAATTATTCTAATTATAAATAAACCCGCGTAGCTCACTCAAAAACTATGAGATTTGACATTTCGGAGACCTCACGCTACACTAGCGCCTCTAGTGGCGAATTCATACGCGATAGCCTCATTCATAACGTTGTCTGTCACTTAGATATGTTTTCACTCATAATGCTGGTTTTCATATTTCTTTCATTCATAATCATCAATTTCAATAAACTTGTTAATCATAACATTTAAATATCGATACAGTATTTTTAAACTTAAAACTTAAATTGTGATTATCCTACTTTACTGGTGGCAGTTTGGATCTGTAGTGGTCGCAGTTCTAACCTAACCTAACCTATATTAATGACAGTAGTTTGGTTCTGTAGGGGTTGCAGTTCTAACTTAACCTAACCTACTTTACTGGTAGCAATACGGTTTTGAGGGGGTCGCAGTTTTAACTTAACCTAACCTACATTTCTGACATCTACTAAAAATTATAAGACGATTGAGGGTAAAATTCATATAAAATTGATTTGCTGACGAATTGTGTTATCTTTGTTACTTACATCTATTGTGGTTAAATAATGTCTGCAGTAATACCATACAACAGATGGGGATTGCTTCGCCCATTGATGGCGTTGTCATCGAAATACTTATTTTATCACATTTTTTTTCACTAAACAAAAGCAAATCAGGCCATAAACTGTATGACAGTGCAGCTTATAGCTACAAATAAGTCTGCTTTAAATATATATGATAAGGGAGTTTTATGAGTACAAAACAAAATGCTTAAAAAAAGTATGACAAAAAAAAGGAGTACAAGAGATATTTATGACAACTGTCATTATGGTTTTAAATGTTTCGGAGTTATGATCGGTAGTAATAAGTAGTGACTAAGTATTAATAGTGAGTATTATGACAGAAAATTGTAAATTGAAAATTTTACAAATAACGAGCTGACCCGGCAGACGTCCTGCCCGAAAAAACACTACATTAAAATTATGATAACATACCTACCAAACAACTTTACTGCGCCATCAAGCGGGTCCAATTTATTTGAATACGTTCTTCAATTTGAGGGGAGAGTTTACTCAGTTTACCGTACCGACGGGATTAATGACAGCTACGAAACTTTGTATGGTATTTTTTTTCGTAAATTTTCCAATGTTTTATTGTTATTCTATTCCTGATGAAGATAAATCCAAAAACACGAAAATCATAAAAAATGGTCCAGCCGTTCTTGAGATCATAGTTGAGTTGAGTCTGGTCGGTAGTTGCAATTGAAATTTTCGGGATTTTACAAAATTCCCATGGAAATTTCCAAAATTTCTATTGTGGTCTTCATTGGGGTTGTGTTGTGAACAACTGTACAAAATTCAGGACTCTAAACCCAGTGCTGAAATTTCAAGATTTATTCCTATCCCGTGAGAATATCGGGATAAAAAGTAGCCTATGTGTTATACCAGTGGTCCAGCTACCTACTTACTTACCAAATTTCATGGCTCTAAGCCCAGCGGTTGTTATTTCGAGATTTTATCTCTAGGTAAGTATCCCGTGGGAATATCGGGTCAAAAAGTCTCCTATGTGTTATTCCAGACGTCCAGCTACCTATATACATACTAAATTTCATGACTCTTAGCCCAGCGCTTATTATTTCGAGATTTAATCCCTATCCCGTGGGAATATCGGGATCAAAAGTACTTAACCTATGTGTTATTCCAGAGGTCCAGCTACCCACATACCAAATCTCATGGCTCTAAGCCCAGCGGTTGTTATTTAGAGATTTTATCCCTGTCCTGTGGGAATATCGGGCAAAGCACGCCTATGTCCGTCTCCTGGTTCTAAGCTACCTCCCCACCAATTTTCAGCCAAATCGCTACAGCCGTTCTTGAGTTATAAATAGTGTAACTAACACGACTTTCTTTAATATCCTACTAATATTATAAATGTGAAAGTTTGTGAGTGAGTTAAAAATTAAAATGGTTTAAAAGCATTTCTTCAGTTCATTTAAAAAGAAAGAAAGAAAGAAAGAAAATACATTTATTCACAACACAAGACACAACAATAGTATTAAGTACAAATAGACAACACGTAGGAAAGTATGTGTCATTGCGGTTGTGAATCGGAAACTGGCTCAGCATAATGCTGAAGCGTTAATAATAAACACCCCAGCGCTGATTTTCAGCCAGCACCGTTGGTGACCCTCGGACCGCTACAAAGATATACTACACAGTTTTATTACTATACATAAGACTACATAAAATAAATAGATAATTTGTAAACTATGAAACATATTATTTATTTTATGGCTTTGAAAGACATTAACATTAGTACATAAACATAATTATTACAACTATTATACACTCACTTGCCAAATATACAACACCGCTAGGTACGCGGGCTATAAGGAAACATGAAATTAACAACCGGAACAAAAAATAAGTTTTGTGTAATAGTGCTGGAAGGGAGAGGAATTATAGCTTTTGAAGTGCCAACAAATAGCCTTTAAGCTTTCGCCCAAAGATGTACCTGCTAGTCACTACGAGGTATGTCATTCCAGCACTTAGACGCCGCGAATCTGAAACTACCTCGAAACTGTGCGGAGGCGCAATAGCCTTAAATTTGCGCACACTTTTCGACCATGTGATTTTTTAAAAAGGTACGAAGGCGTCTTGTGCCGCACTACACCGAACAAAAGGGTTGCAAGGTGCAAGCGCCTGCGAGCGTGCATTTTTAATAGATCAGCAGCATTCAAGTACGGAGTGACATGGGACCGAGGAGGGACTTTGAAACAAAAACAAGCACATGCGTTTTGAACTCGTTGAATCAATCTCCTAGAACTACCAAGTATAGGTACAACCATCATAAACGACATCGCAATAGTTCAATCTAGACAATACGAGTGACTCACACAGTTGGACACGCAAATCCACACTGAGGTAGTCACGAACATTCTAAAGAATTCGGAGGCGATAGAAGCAGCTGCTAACTGACTGAGCTATATGGCTCTCGAAGCATAACTCACCATCCATAATAAGCCCATGATTTCTTGCTACATCTACCCTTTCTATTGATTCGCCCATGACAGCAACATCCCTGGTAGCCAGATTTTTCAAAGTATTACGAATCTGATACTTAGATCCAAATATAAGGTACTTGGATTTTCGGGGATTAAGAGCAGTGGATTAGACAGCTCCTCCTCGACCAAAAGAAATCGCGATCAAGGTCTGCATTAATGGTCTCCGCGTTGGTGACTGCATCTAAAGGCATACTAGATGCATAAAGCTGCAAGTCATCGGCGTAAAGATGGTATTTACTGCTCTCTATACTAGAAACGATATCGGCGCTATAAAGTATAAAGAGCAGTGGACCCAAGATCGAACCTTGCGGCACTCCTCTACTCAACGAGCTAAGGGAGGACCGCAAAGCACCACCATGCATTCCCCGCAGCTCAACCGCTTGTGCTCGGCCGGACAAGTAACTGTCAAACCACTTAATCGCCGTAGCCTCAAAACCATATATGACATCTTAGATAATAGCAAGGGTAAATTGATGCAATCAAAAGCCCTAGAAATATCCAAAAGAACTGAAATGGTACTTTTACCAGCATCCCTCGCCTGTAAGATGTTATCGACTACGTCGAGTAACGCAGTAGCAGTCGATCGACCCTTGCGAAAACCCGACTGTAGTTTAGGCAAGAATGGCAAGATGCTGTTTTTCTCTAGGTATTCCGACAGCTGATCACATCCCTTTCTATTATCTTCGATGTACAAGGGAGGATACTGACAGGACGGAGATCGGATAGGTCGGCTGGATTCGGTTTCTTAGATATTGGGGTCACTCGAGCGTTTTTCCAATCTTCTGGTAATGTCATAGTTGTAATACTTTTGTTAATAATGTATGTCAGAATGTCAGAAGTCTTTGAGAATGTCAAATGAAGCATGTCAATAGAAAGTGAGTCCAGTCCCTTTGCTGTAGATTTTATCATAGCAATAATTTTAGCGAGTCGTCGACGTCGTTGTTTAAAAGTCGAGTCTCCATGTCTGTGAAATTCGTAGAAAGTCAAGTCTGAAATAGCCACTTCTGACTGCCCTGGAACGTTAAGAAAATGGCGATTTATTAAGTCACAAAGTACATGGGTATAAAAAAAATACCACCACCACCACCAGACCTCCTGACCTCCTGGCAACATTCAGAATCATAATTCGAAAGCTTTTCTGAGTTCAAACTATTCACAGAATGCGGTCCTCTAATTTTGCATACACATTTACCGTCCTTTTTATCTCTTTTAAAACGCTTAACGTGTTCCTTGTACTCTTCAAATGCTCCGTTTCCATGTTTACGTTTTAAATAACTCAGAAAATTTGATGTATAAGTTAGAGAACCCTTCACTTCATTCAGTGGTAAACATAAGTACAATATTACATTTTTCCCATCAGAACTTCCCGAACGATGTTTAAAAAGCTTGCCGTCTAATATTTGTTGAGAGCCAGAGCTAGAAGACGACATTGCAGCGTTTATGTTGTAACAATTATTATTATTATTCCCCTTGATGGTGTTTATGGGCGGTGGTGATCTCTTACCATCAGGAGACCCACTTGCTCGTTTGCCATCCAGTCGAATAAAAAAAAAAAAAAAAAGCCATTATTTTCTGATTATATGAGCAATGTCAGTGTGACGGTTTGACCCGACGTGACATTCTGTATACATTTATTATTATAAGCTTACTTCAATAACAAACGAGGTCGGTAGATAATTTCTCTAAATAAAAAAGTTGTCAATTCACTATTTGTGATTGAATTTATCTTCGAATTTTTTTATTTGAAATAATTATCTAGATAAGAAATTGTCTAAATAACGCCCAACTCTGGGTCTAGGTACAAAAGGAGTCTTCGGGACCAATATAATAATAGTCACTTACATATGAGTGAGTCCCTGATTTGCAAATAGTTAATTCAATACTCGTCCATCAACGTTAGAACGCATATCAACTCGATATGAGTTACGAGTTACCTTTACCGATAAAATAAATATTATTCGCTTTATAAATGTTTTTTGGAGATAAACTGTAAAACATACGGGTAAGCAAGAACAGAGGTTGAGGTAAAAGGTAAGAGCAGAGGCTTATAATCATTTCTTTACAGTTTTAATAAAATCCTATTGTACAGTCAACTACAAAGTAATTGATACGGCAAAAGTAAAAAAAAATGTGTATACACGACTTTATTACCTCGACATAAGGGCGTATATACATATTCTTGTAACTTTGGCCGTATTTGATATCTTTGTACTTGACCTACTACCAAAAGAAATACGATATAAAATTCAGATAAGTCGATAAGTACTCAGAAGTACAGAATTTGGCCCGCTCAAAAATTATCTAGTACCTGGGCGACGGTAACAATCGTTTTCCCAGAGATAAGACCAAGTTAGATCGATTTTTTATCCCCGAAAACCCCTACGTATACCAAAGTTCATCGAAATCGTTGGAGCCGCTTTCGAGATCCCCGAAATATATATATACAATAAAAATATAAAGAATTGCACGTTTAAAGGTATTAGATAGATAGATTACTGCATACATTTGAGGGCCAGATTTTTTGTCGCTCAGTATATTTTTATAAATGTGCCGACCCCCTTATCAAATGAAAAAAAGGTAGCCGTTATTTTTTTTTGTATTTTCGATGTAAGTGCATACCTTATCTACTTCTTTACCCAAAATTAATCACTTGGCTACTCTCTATATGAGGAGGACATAGAAATGCTCACATTGAAGCAAATGACGTAAAAAATAAAAAAAAGCTTTCATTAAATACTTCAATAATTTATATAATAACAAAATAAATACATGCTACAAAACATCAGGAATAATTTGGGTTGGGCCCTTTTTCAATTACTTGTAATGAAAATACGTATTTAGTATTTCAATTATTTGCTTAAAATGTAATTCGTAATTCGTATTTCAAAATTACCTGACGCCGAGGTATTTTGTAGTTAGTAGGTATTTCCAATACTTATGGTTTCAAAATACATTTTAACATAACTACATTAAGCCTTCATTTAGCGATCTTATTAATGGGTGCTTTCTGAAGAAAATAGCGCTCGATAGCTTTCGTAAGCAAAATGGCGATTGGCCACCGCTAAATATGCGATCTTTAGCGTTGGCAACACTAAGGGTCCGTTGTTTGATCAGTAGTTAAACAAACTAATAGTTAAAATGAATGGCAAACATAACAATAGCATATGCAAATGCATTTCAAAGGAAATTTGAATTTAGTATCTTTAACTACTGATCAAACAACGGGCACTAAAATGAAAAGGAAACTCTAGTTTTACTGATGAATGATTTGTTAGATAATTTTCAAAAACGCATTTTTTTCTGAGTTCCTAACGTATTTTCACATCGCGGTTTTTCAGGATCGCAAATTTATTTATTTTGCTTTTTTCATGTAGCGATTTTTCATGAAGCGTTTTTTAATGTTGGCGTAGGTATATTTTTGTCGCTTATTTTACCAGTAGATTATTTTATCAGTGGCATATATTTCCAGCAGCATTAGGTAACCCACGCCTTACGTAGACGGAGCCCCGCGCGAGGTTCCTATTTCTGGGCGTTCTGCCTCAGTCTGCTTCAGTGTTGCCACCTCTAAAGATCGACATATTGAGATCCTGAAAAACCGCGATGTGAAAATACGCTACTCAGAAAAAATGCGTTTGTGAAAATTATCTAACAAATAATTATTTAGTAAAACTAGTTTCCTTTTCATTTTAGTGCCCGTTGTTTGATCAGTAGTTAAAGATACTAAATTCAAATTTCCTTTGAAATGCATTTGCATATGCTATTGTTATGTTTGCCATTAATTTTAACAATTAGTTTGTTTAACTACTGATCAAACAAGGGGCCCTTAGTGTTGCCAACTCTAAAGATCGACATATTTAGCGGTCGCCAATCGCCATTTTGCTTACGAAAGCTATCGAGCACTATTTTCTTCAGAACGCACCCATTAATAAGATCGCTAAATGAAGGTTAAATGTATTAATATTAAAATGTATTTTGAAACCATTAGTATTTAAAATAGGTACTAACTACAAAATACCTCGGCGTTGGGTATTTGAAATACCAATTACAAATTACATTTTAAGCAAGTAATTGAAATACAAATACGTATTTGTATTTCAATTACGTATTTTAATCACAAGTAATTCAAATACTGCCCAACCCTGAGTCAATATGCCTGAGTCAAGTCAGGCGGGGCACTGGCGTAGGAACTCAGAGTCGAAGTAGACGACAGTAACGGTGATGTCATCGCGGAACATGCGACTGACATCGGGCGACAGGCTAAGCAGGTGCGCAAGTCGCGCATGGTCCACCCCGTACTCGGTGCCCCCGATAGCGTGCCTTATCAAGTGGGTGGCCGCATTTCTGTCCTTTGGCTTACTCTTCAAGCTCTCTCTTCTATGAAGCAGTAACTCGTTTATATCCCCTAACTGAATATTCTTACGGGGCAATTTGAGCGGATTAAAAAACACTTTACCTTTCATGTGCTCACCGACTAACTTTACTGCTTGCAAAGGAGTCATCATGTCCCATAGTCCGTCGGAAGCTATGATCAAAAATTTATCTTTAGGTGTCAGTCTATGGTAATATATGTCTGGAAGTGCTGTTAAGTAAGGAGGAGTGTGATAGTTAGCTGGTATTGCCTTCTCGCCGTACACGGGAACTGCTAGCTGGGACAGGGTCTCCACGGACCATTTGTACCGGTAATCGCCCAAGCTACGTAAAGGAGCTAGCTCTCCCAGCAATCGATCTCTTCTGATTACTGTTTTTCTCTCGCTATCAGGATGCTCGTTCCATATCCTTTTTAATTCGTCGAAATTTTCAGAATTGTGTTCTTTTGTTATTTTTTTAGCTTTCCATTCGTCATCCTCGGTCTTCGTGCCTATCACGGCATTGCAATCCCCGACGTTAGCTACGTGCAGGTGCTGGCCATTGACGTACGACACACAAGTCACAGCTCCTGATAAAGCTACAGACAATGTCTTTGGGTTTATTTTTCCAGTACTTTTATACGGTTCTAAAACCTCTCTTGATATATCACTATCTAATTTCATGATTGCCTTCTCTAATGCCATGCTTACATCAACATCATCATTACGAGTTTCTACTAATTCTGCTAAATATTGTTTAAAGCTATTTTCATAAGTTAATTTGAGATCTTGAACAATTTCAACCTGAAAATAAAGACATGTTTGTTTGTAGATGTAGTGATGAATAATTTGGCCATCGTATTTTGTCGGAAAAGTTTTTATTTATCTTGCTCTCTCAACTAGCTTACTGTAGTTTACTGTTCTCCAACAAAATATGAGGAAAAACATTATTCACTAGATCTGTATTGAATGGGTAGCATTTTATATTTGTCACTTTAAGAGCAAATGTTGCTCAGTATGAAAATATTTATACTTTGGAAATCAAGGCCCCTGATCTAAATGTTCAAGCAATATGATTATGTGTTTTTTAGTTAGTGACTCACTCTGTCATTAAAAGTTTCCAGCAAACTTTCATGGGGTTGATCTATAATCTTCTTCAATTGATCTGTGGGAAGGAGAGCAGCTGCAACATAGTTGAAAAGCCGTTTTGATATAACTTGTGCACAAGCGGGGCCGCCATGCCCATCAAACACTCCCATCAGTAAACCTGAAAACGAAAATGTGTACAAACCTTTATTTGCTGATATGTGTACAAACCTTTATTTGCTGATATACTTAGAGACCATAATCATACGCGATTACATATATGCATATGCCTTTGCATTGTTACCCTATTTTCATTGATTGTTGCATATTTTACTTGAAACTTTTTATTTATTATATTTACAATATAATATATAAGTAGAATAATCAATGATTCATTGCTAGAAGCAATAAGTGCTAATTGCACCTGAATACAAATACTGCCTAATTATGTACGTCAGTGATTGTGGGACAATCTTTTTCCACTTTCAGAAATATTTTGAGGGCTTGAAGGCACAACTTTATTACTATAACATATTGATTCTAAAATTATTAAAAACTAAAGACTTATTGTAATGTAGCATAAAGGTTGCCTATTTAGACAATTTTCATACATATTTCAAGCTTTTTATGTTACATCATTAAATAACCTATTTTTGTTCTACTATGGATTTGTGTTCATCATGATCACTCTTTACAAATTTTCCATCATTAGAAAGAAAGAAAGAAAGATTTATTTTGGCTCCATAAGTACCACCTAAGACTAAGACTAAAACTATGTTACTTGGTGACACAACAGGATACTACTTATTTATTTGTTCATAATTTTAAGGCCTCTAACGCAACTCCTAGGTGTCATATTATTTTTCAGGAAGTTCTTCACAACAGATATACTTAGCCCAAAAATTGGCTGATATTTTTTGGTACTGAAAACTTGTCCTATGTCTCTTCTATACTCCGTTTAATTTAAGGTTTGAATTAACGGTCAAATTGTAACACGTTTCTTGGTATTTCGAACTTAAATGGACTAAAATGCCTACATTTATTAGCAGTACTTATTATGTTTTTATTATAGAAGTTAACACCATTTTAAATAGTTTCCATTTACCGTTAAGTTTCAAATGTTAAATAAAATGGAGTATACAATGTCCTGATACAGAACCGCAGAGCTGACTGGGGAGTACTGGAAATCAACCCTTATATTTTCCAAGTAGCATTTTCTTGAAAATATATAGAGTAAAAAAAAATTAATAAGCCAGATTATTAGCCCGCTGAGACAGTAAGTCCGCTGATTGTGAGCTTATTATCTAACACACTGAATCACAATTGTTTTACCACTTCTTTCTGTCACATGGTATAAGATGACCAGGGATCGGACAAAAAGTGCCGGTGACGTCAAACCACTTATAGGATGACTTCAAATAGTGGTTTTGATTTTCGTAAACAATTATCACTTAGCATTTATCAACCTCTTTATTAAACAATATGAAATTTATTTTATTCACTGAATTCCATTGATTTATTTACGATTATTTTGTTACTACATGTCACACGGAAGTTTAAATAAAAACACCATCTTGTGTGCAAGATTACGTGATTTTTACGTCATCTGCACTTTTTGTCTGACCCCTGAAGATGACGGTAGAATGAAATGCTGAATGCAATCATGCCAATAATAGACAATACGGCCTCTGGGCTTTAAGTTTGCCTGGTGCTTGCGAAATTTAAAGGTAAATATATTTTAATTAAAAATGAAAAACTTATGCTTCTTTATTTGTGAAATCTTTACTGACCAAATGAGATCCAGCAAATACTTGCAGGATTCAGAAAGCCCAGTCACGCAAATAGCGGAATTAATTTTTTCTTATTGGATAGTATTCCCTATGATCACCTGATCACCAGTTTGGTCACCTTGAGTTATCCTGCACTGAGCCTCGCTCCTGGTGTCTTCAATGGGATTGTTGGAGGCCAGCTGATTTGAGTCATAAGACTTTATTGATCCAGTTGTGAATTCTTTATTAAACTCATTTTTTCTCAAAATTATGGTTACCTGGAAAAAAACTTAAGGCTGAAATCATATTCTGTAATTAGACATTGTTATCAGATTATCAGACATTATCTGCTAGCCATACTGGGTGCTACAAAAACTGCATACTGAGGGGCGGACTGAAAATCAGCACTGAACAATGCAGGCTTACGCATGCACTCGCAGCAAATGCTGAGTCCACTCCTTTTGCCACAAAAAACTGTTTTACTGACTAGGTTTAGTGAATGTTTTTATTTTTCAACTGTTTATTTTGTTATTTATTTTTTGTGGCAATAAATGATTTCTTTTTTCTTTCTTTCTTTCATACTGATAACAATCTCCCTTTGTAATATAGGAACATAGATGCATTGCAGTAAATATACTGCCCTCCAAGCCGAAAGGCGCTATCTCAAGAAAAAATCGCTTCTTCCTTTTAGACCATGTGATGCAGAATGTTTTAAGCTACACAATAGTATTAATATAATAACTCGTGTTTTTTTGAGATAGCGCCTTTTGGCTTAGGAGGGCAGTATAGGTTATTGAAAAGAAAATAGAAGATTGTATGTTACAGATTGGGGAAATACTAAAATAAAACCTTTAAAATTGTTCTAACTAAAGTATCTAATTGCGCGCTCTGTAATAGGACCTTTAAAACAAAGTTTGAGTTTGCCAGCCATACTCGGGCACATCAATAACCAAGCTTAAAGGTTTACCTTTGTTGGGCTCAATATGGAAGACAAGTAGTATAATAGCAGTATACAGTATTAATAGCATGGATTATATTTTATATGGGTTGATAGTTAGGTTTAGGAATGTAGCTGTAGCATGTACCCAATTACTTAAAGGTAAAAAAATTAAAACATGCGTTTGATTATAGCAGTGGACAAACAGTCACCAAAGAATCTATCATTTACTTACTTCTTGCGGCGAAGGCAACACTGTTATACCATCCTTATTGACCTGCGCTTCCCCCGTGGACGAATGCAAGCCTCTCGTGTGAGCTATCGACCGACAAAACAAAAGGCGGCGACATTCGAGCTTATTACTCCTACACCAGCTGCTTATAACTTTTTGTCTCAGCTGCCTATCTAACCTCAGACAAGTCCTCAAAATTATATTTATATGCGAGGTATTCATATTATTATTTTCAAAATTGGGGTTAGCCGGGCATGTTATGCAATCACAATCTGCAGCACCAAAAATAGAATATTGACAAATAATTTATATGGGCGTTGTCACTAACTAACCGAATACTCTGAATGTGAAGTAGTTGGCGATATCCATATCACATTTTATATTTGGAAAAGTAAAAAAATAAGGAGAACTGTAGCAATCGGAATAGCAACCGTCAAATATATGTGTCAAGTAACTGTCATTTTTTTTTTTACTAAACTAAACTGGTTTCCAGGTCCAGGGCTATCAGCAAGGAGACAAGTTTTTGGTTAAAATTTCATAATACAAGCTTTTTTGCTAACTGTACCTTTTGTCGGTCGACTTTACTTGCATTGTCACCGCACCGCAACTACATTTTGTATACCAAATTTTAAGTCGATGCCATTAATTGTCTTCCAATGGACAGAGCCATATTTTTCTAAAAAATCTAATGTAACCGTTGAAGAGCTCCGTCCTGTGGCTTTTTGTGTGCCAAATTTCAAGTCAATCCGACTAAGTACTGCAAGTTGGTCGAATTTAACTTAAAGACAGACAGACAAGCAGATAGACAGACAGACAACGGGACAGGTGAACCTATATAAAAGCTTATAAAAAGAACAGCAAGAGTGTTTTCAGATTATCCGATCCGATATCGGTATCAGACGCCGATACGATATCGGAGTAAGTAAAATTGATAAAAATATATTTTATGATCCGATGTAGGATCGAATAATCTGAAAGACAGGTAAGTACCTACATCATTTTTGCCCGATATCGGTAACGGCGTCCAAAAAATCGCGGAGAAAATTACAATCCAATTTAGATTTCAGTTAAATCTCTTCTTAGCCATACGCTCTGTGTGTAACTGTTAGACATGTCAATTGATACAATTAGATGGTTCGGAGTTCGAAGATGGTTTAGCACAAAAATTCTATGCATGAGCATTGACCGTTCAAAGTCGGCTTGGCTTGAGTCAAGAATTCAGAGCAAAAATTCAAAGCAAGCAAGCATGTATACATGTTGTTGAGCTTGACGCTTGACGCGACGTGGTTTTTTTTTTAATTTGTACCTACCAAGCTAGCTAGCTACCAACGCGATGTTGCGTGCGTGCGAGCATTGTGTTAAGGTAAGCGTCCACTGATCCGCATCGTACGATTCGGACGTACCGCATCAAACGGATTGAAATATTCTTTGTATAGTCATACAATACAAGTGCCGCACTGTACGGATGGCATGGCACATTTCTATACAAAGCAACAAATCTGATACGTCCGACCGAAGCGTACGATGCGGATCAGTGGACGTTTACCTTTATCTGTTCCGTAGTCTATTAGCTCTACTTATACAAATATTTAACTGTTTCGATTAGTGAAATGTTACTAAACAAGATTGATATTACTAACCATGAAATAAGAAAAGTTGAAGAAAAACTTGTGCTTATATCAAGCCCTTTGATCAAGCCGTTTGACCGACTCCAAATTAATTGCTCAACCTACCATAATTTTTCGTGGGGCAATGATAAAATAAAATATTTGATACAGCGACACCATTCCAAACAATGTTGCCTATACACAAAAATTACCGTTCCCGAATAAGTGTCTAAACCAAAGTCTAAACTGTTTGTCTACTATACTTACCTTTGAGTATAAGGTCTAAACCTGGTCTTACACACTTCTTTCTTATTTTATTTTTCGTTGAAAATATATCTTTTCCTTTTTAGGTTTTTTAGTAACATTTTAATACTTATCAGATACTTACAACTTACGTTAATGCCTTTATAACATTATTTTGACCAACAGAATCCGCTTATTCTCATTTTTTATTTAATAATACAATTCATCATCAACATCATCAGCTGGAAGACGTCCACTGCTGAACAAAGGCCTACCGCTTAGACCGCCATAATGAACGACAACTCGCCACTTGCATCCACCGGTTTCCCGCAACACTCACGATGTCGTCAGTCCACCTGGTAGGAGGCCTGCGAACGCCTCGTCTTCCGGTTCGTGGTCGCCACTCGAGTACTTTTCTCCCCCAACGGTTATCTGTTCTTCGACCGATATGGCCCGCCCATTGCAACTTCAACTTGCATATTTTTCCAGCTATGTCTTTGACTTTATTTCTTCGACGAATAATACAATTAAATCCATCCAATCCATTAGTTAAAGCGTTTGCAGTTTATCCGATCCGATATCAGTATCGGACGCCGATACGATATCGGGGCAAGTAAATGTATGAAATATGTCCTACCTGTCTTTCAGATTATCCGATCCGATAACGGATCATATTTCATACATTTTACTTGCCCCGATATCGTTTCGGCGTCCGATATCGATATCGGATAGGATAATCTGAAAACGCTGTTACGGTCTTTTCTTTACCCAATTTAGAATTTTTTATTCCAACAAAAAGCGGACGGAGGTTTTACTTTGATTGTTCTGATAACGTCAAAATATATAGTCTGGCCATACTGGCGCATACTACGCATGCGCATGTCGAATTCGTCATTCATCGTTCGCTGTGGCCGATATCGTGAAACAGTCATCTTGTTAGATCTGTTAATTTTTCCAACAAATTACTGCATTACTATAAATATAAAATGCCGAACCAGGTGTTAACTATAGAGCCGCAAAATGAACTCAAGTTTAAAGGTGAGTGTGTTTTCTTTTACCGCGTTAGTAGCTAACCGTCGCATTGTAACTCGCATCATACATAGGTCGAGAGCTAGCTGCTGACAAATGGAGTTTCTATTTCCAGATATCGGCGTATTGTCAGGGTGCGGTTTTTTGTATTTCCCATAATCTACTCTTAAAATAACTGTTTTTTTTCGCCATAAGTCAGCTAAATAGAGTAAAAAGTTAGATAAGTAGCAGACCAGAAGTATTATTTAATTGGGTAGGGTAACTAGTCGTTCATGTTCCGGGCACGGACGTGAAATCTGCCATATGAATCTGCAGTATCGGCATGATTGTTTATTAGTGCTCACTGACTGTAACTGTAATCAATAAATAGTAATGATCCACAGCAAAATTCAATAAAATACTGGAAATAAACAGTGCTGAGTAACTAACACCCTCTCTCTATTTCTGAGAATAAATATGATATCATTAGTTCATATATAATAGAAACTTCTTTTATAATTAGTTTTTGGTATTTTAAACCATATTTTAATAACTGCTCTTTTTATTCTGTATGTTGATTATTCTTTTAATTTTATCTTGTTTTTACTGGCCTTAACTTAATTACTTATAATACCAGCTTAGTTTCTGTAATTAAAGTATGTGACTATAGGTATAGCTTAGAGGCACTTGGTAATTTTCCTATGTAGGTGGTACTTAACCCCTTGTATGCTTAAGACATGGTTCCATGTGAAATTTAAGGCTATCTTTTTGTATTTTTATAAATCAGCAGAATTTGGGCTTATTAAAACAGATGAGACTAGAATTCAGTACTTTTTAGTTCCCATATACAAGGGTTTAAGCTACACTTTTGTCATAAAGTGGAGATTGGAATTTATTAGGGTTTATACTTTGATGAAAATAAAGTGGTTTGTATGGGCCTTACACATACATAAAGAATGATAATAAATTCAAGTAAGGATACACAAGTGACACACACACACACACATTACCACAATCTTTCCAATTACATCTCACTCAATCAGGTGCGATGGGGATTGAGAAACATACTTTCAGTGTGACACAAATGTGATAGCAGAAATTACTTTGCATCTCTTTGAGACTAATTACTGTATTGCAGTTCCATTATCATGGGTGCATATAAAGCATTCTGGGCCAATCAACTTTTTTACCCACACTAATCTGTCTGCGACATTTTTCAAAAAATTGCAGATTTTTGTAAGTAAACATGTTTTTTCTGTAATTTAATAGATGGTGTACATGAATACATGCCATCCTAGGTAAGTTCAACCTATTAAACCGTGAAATATCTTGTTGGAAGTATGATTTTTTGGTAATGCAGGAGACGCCCAAAGTGTCGGTAAAATAGTTGATTCTACCAAAAAAGTAGAAAATATTTTAGCAAAGAATAAGTCTTAGAAGGGGTCATTTTGATCAATTCTCCTTCTGATTGGTTTAATAGTTACCAGAAAGGGTTAAAGTGCTATTTGCATGAACGAATTTGGCCCTATTGCTCAGATCATAAAACAAAACCACAAATAGACTGTTAATAATAAAACATTTACTATACTATGTATGTGTGTATGAGCTTTGCGGTGAAGGAAAACATTGTGAGGAAACCTGCACAAACCTGTAAAGCGAGTCAATGGTGCGTGCGAAGTTCCCAATCCGCACTGGGCCCGCGTGGTAACTATGGCCCAAGCCCTCTTGTTCTGAGAGGAGGCCTGTGCCCAGCAGTGGGACGTATATAGGCTGGGATATGATACTATGTCCTCAACATTTATGAATAAGGGATTAACTAAGTTTTCGGCATTATATTTTATATTACCTGAAGAAGTGTCCCACTCCTGGGCAAGGGGCCCTCCCCATTTCCTCCATTTGCCTTGACTTTGAGTGTGGTCCAGCTTCTCATTACATCACTATGGGAACGGATGGGGAAATGGGGTTGTTCTTTAGCATTATAAATAAAATAAATAAATAAATATCATGGGACACTTCACACCAATTGGCCTAGTCCCAAACTAAGCTAAGCTTGTACTATGGATACTAGGCAACGGATAAACATACTACATTATGTTTATTTAATTTAAATAGTGTTTCTAGGAACCATTGCCATTTAATAAAAATATTGAAATGGAGTAGGAATATAGAAAGTCATGTAAATTAATGTTTTGTTTACTCACACATACAGTTTGTCTACATTTTTAAATGATAATTTTAATTGAAGACACTGTCTAAAATAAAATGCATCCCTATTTCCCAACTTATTTTCTACCTCTGAAGTATATAGTATTATAATATAATTGCATTAGTTTGTACATATGTATGCAGCATATAATGTCTGGAAAAACAAAAGAAATAAAAATAAAAGCTACAGCAGGCTGGCGAGGACCAGAGCAATTATTTAACTCTGAGTTAAAGTGTCCCCAGCGTTACTATCATCCATAACCCAGGTTTAACGACTGTGCAGGTCAACCTAATAGGAAACTACACTAATCCGGATTATCAGATTAACATATGTTATTTTTGTCTTGTTTAAAATGTAGACGAAGTTGCCAGCAACAGCTTGTTAAACCTAAGCAGGAGAAAGAATGATTTTTTCTCCAATATGCTCGGAAATGTCCGCCTAACTGTCGCAAATATATTTCCAATTCCAATAAAGAAAAGAAATTCCATTACTGTATAGTTTTTTACTTTTTAAAGGCACATTTTGACTACGATAAGTCAATCCAAACAGCCAAATATTTGTGAAGATTAAGAGCGTTTATACCTGCTGAGCTGGCATCTTTGCATTTTTGTTAGTTTTTCTCGGTTATTCCATAAAAATTTAATGAAAATTAAAAATGTGGTCTGATAGAACTCTTCTAAATGTATATATAAATAAATAAATATTACGGGACATTATTGACACCAATTAACTTATTCCCAAACTAAGCAAATCTTGTACTATGGATACTAGGCAACGGATAAACATACTTATGTATATCGATAAATACATACTCAAATATATAATTAAACCAACCAAGACCCCAGAACAAACACTTGTATTATTCATACAAATATGTGCCCCGGCCGGGAATCGAACCCAGGACCTCAAGCTTTGTAGTCAGGTTCTCTAACCACTTGGCCATCTGGTTGTCTAAAGTTAATTTTAAGTTAATGTATCTAGGAACTCCAATAATTATTTGTTATAGACTTTTATTTTCTTTAAAAACATTAATTCGTTTTTAAAGAATATAAAAGTCTACCTACCTACCTTGGTCTTAGACGAAGATTTTATTTTATGCACTAGTGCATAAAAAGTCATTTTATGTCGCCTAGATCCAGCATAAACACGAACTTTACGAGCGTGAGAAGTGAAAATCTTATTATCTATGTATAAACGAGCAATTCTTGTATTATTTGTTTTGGGGATGTCGGAAACGGCTCTAACGATTTCGACGAAATTTGCTATTGAGGGCTTTCGAGGGCGAACAATCGACGGGCATTATTCGAGCGTTTCAATCGCCTCATTTTCGTGGTCACATTTTTTTATCAAAAGGCTGTAGAAATTGATGAATTTAATCAAAAATAATAATTTTTATACGTCCTATAGGTACTTCTACTAAATAACCTGGATACTAACAGAATCTACCATGTGACCAAAAAATGTGCCCACGAAAATCATACGAAATAAACGCACGAATAATGATTCCGACCTAACTTGGTCCTATCTCTGGGAAAACGTGTGTGGGCAACTGAATTCATACCTACAGGATGTTGCTGGTGCTGGACACAAAAAAAATGAAGTCTTAAAGTCTTTACTCTCTCAAAGGAAACTTCAATAAACGGCTAGGTACAATATTACTTTAAATTTAGCGTCTAGCATCGATAGAATAATCTTTGCACTTTTATAACATTATAAATGTGGAAATATCTGTCTGTACCTCTGTACAGTCGAACAAAATTGAATCATGACCCAGGGTGGAACCTTTTATTAATCAATTTCACTATGATTTCCTTGACAAAAGTATGAGATGTCAACATGACATTAGTAGCACAAAGGTTCCACCCTGGGTCATCATTCAATTTGTTTGTAAACCGCTAAACCTATTTAAATAAAATTTTGATATGGAAATAGCTTGAGAGCCTGAAAAGGACATATGTAGTTTCCGCGGGCAACAGCTAGTCGACAAATATGAAACATCTAATCTGTAAGGAACTGCGCTGTGTGTGACAAAGATAGTGGCCATTATTCACTACCTACCTTTAAAAATAATATGTATAAGAAATGTTATTTATTTTTTCAGTTGACTTTTCAAGGGTCTTTGAGCAAGGCCATACAACCTACATGCGGCTGATAAACCCGACTACGGATACAGTGTTGTTCAAGATAAAGACAACGGCGCCTAAGAAGTACTGCGTGCGCCCCAACTCGGGCGTGCTGGATCCCAACTCCAAGGTGGACATCGCTAGTAAGTGAACTCACAACCACTACGGCCACCGTACAAGCAGGGGGGCTACTACGAAATTTGAAGATCGATGTTCTTATCGTATCGGTCCTTTCACTCTCGTGTTATAATAATTAGCGTCATGTTGTTATTGTAATGTTTAGCAGGAATTGTGTACTTAAATGAAATATGTAGAAGTCAAGTTTTTCTTGACTTGTTTTAGTATTAAAATGATAGAGATTCATGTGTAATCCTGCATGGTAAAAACAAACAAGAAATCGCTGGGCGGACCACTTTGAGAATACCAAAGTATTGGCTTGCAGGTTGTGCTCTAGACTTAATAGTAAAGGCTGAGCAGGAATATAAAAAACCTGACACGAGGGTAACATTTCTACGTTTTATTTTGCAACATTATATACACTTACTATACAATACCTACGGGTGACACTCTTTCCCGGCCCGGATAATACCGACATGGAAATACCGACCCTGTTTTTCGTGTACACGCCCATAGAAACTCCTGTCAGTTTCTATGGGCGTGTACGTAGTCGGTCCCAAAGTTCTGTCAGAAATAAAAATAATGATAAAAACAAAAGTTCCAATCAGTTTTTAATAAATTATATACCAATTTAAAGTACATTTAATAAAGAATTAAAATTACTTAAAAATATTCAAAATGACTTCCTTTGTTTTTAATACAGGCCCTTAATCGGCGCGGCCAGTCGTCTATCGCAGCACGCACCATTTTCATGTCTATTTCAGCGACTGCTTTTCTTAAAGATGAGTTCAGGCTCTCCAAATTTTTATGGGGTTTAGCAAAGACCATCCCCTCTAAGACCTGCCAAATTTTATAGTCCAGAGGATTAAGGTCCGGACTGGAGGAAGGCCAATCTTCGTGTCTTATAAAGTCGATTTTTTGACGGTCAAACCAGGCTTGAGTGGTCTTTATGTGCTGGCGCAGAATTCTGTTGGAACACAAAATTATGTCCTGAAAATAGCGTGTTGGGCAGATCTTTGACATGCTTATGCAAAACTGTCTCTTGGTACACTTTCACACTGATTTTGACTCCTTTTTCGCAAAAATGAACCTCAGTTGGCCCGTAATAAGATACACACAACCAGATCATCACTTATGATGGATGATACCCATTTTGCACCCGTGGAACTCTTTTTTCTGCTTCTTCAGAGCTCCTAGCGTACACTCTATCATTCTGTTTATTGTACTTCTCTTCAATATCGAAAATATTTTCGTCTGTAAAGAGGATATCACGGTGTCGATTTTTCGCGTACCGCTTTAACAACTTCGGGGATCTTTTAAGCCTTATTGTTTTTAGACGGGCATTAAGTAAGTGCCCACTCTTTTTTTTGTATGCTCGTAGACTAAGATCTTCGCTTCAAACCTTTTTGACGGTTTTTCTACTGACACTCATCTGCAAAGCCATCAACTTTTGTTTTCGGACAGGATTTCTTGCTATGCGCGCCTAGATCGCTTTGATCACTGCTGGTGTTCGTACGGAGCGGGGCCGGCTAATTCTTTTCTTGTCCTCAACACTGGAGACTTCATTGTACCTATCAATAGCACGGTACACAAACCTATTTAGGCGTTATATTTAAATTTTTGAGCAACTTGAAAATGGTACGTACTTGGCGAGTGTCCACAGCGGTGCAATGCTAAAACAGCTATTCGGTTTTCTTTCAATGTCCACTCCATCGTGAGAAATTGCAGCGAATGACTGTTTTTTGTTTTAAAATATTTGTCAAACATTCAAAAATGGAATTCAATCAAATGTTCTTAAAATCATGTTCTAAATTTAAAAATAATGTGCCAGTGACAGAACTTTGGGACCGACTACGTACACAAAAAACAGGGCCGGTATTTCCATGTCTGTCTGATCCGGGCTGGGAAAGAGTGTCACCCATATCACCAGTCATATTGACAATGGGGTGATGTTATTTAAAGGAATATTTTGTAATCCCTCTGACTTTTTCTATGAAAAATACTTTTATACATTGAGAATTAGTTTCCTTCTGAAGCTATGGATAATCTTCGGCATTTTAACGCACAAAAACACAAAATAACACTTCAAAATACCACGCGCAAACAACGTTAAACTTTGACAGTAATAGACAGATGACTTGAATTTAGTGTTACCAGTGCAAGAAATTAGTTCTATTGGTTTTCCGCAATATGGCGAGGTTTTTTATAATTCTGGTCAGCCTTTACATCCATGTTATAGTACCCAACCGCTAAGAAGTCTATCCTGACACATTGCACAGCTATGAAGTTCCTGATTATTGTTAATGTCAACCATTGAAAAAAAATGCTATACTTACTACTCTGTCGCACGCAACAATGATTCATATTGTTATTATTAAGAAACTTCATAGTTTTGCAATGTGTCAGGATTTACTTCATATAGGTAGATTCATTCACGATGACGCGAGCCGTGGTTCTTATTACAATGTCATTAATATCTAATTTAGACAAAATCACGCGTCTTCGTGGATGGCACTAGGTAGGTATTACGGCCGTTGGCGATAAATACTATAATGAATAAGAATTTCTGTGACAGGTCAGTTGGCGCTAGTATTGTGAGGTTCGTTTGACAACTTGGACATTTGTGACGCGTTTGTGATTGGTTAAATAACTCCAAAAAGACCTCTCGGTACTCACGCCACCTAGCGATATTTCGCCTGTCAAGAAATCTTCATAATAAACCTAAGATGTGACCAAAATGACGATCTTTTTTTTTGGGAAAACACTATCATTACACCCTGTTGACAAGATAAGTACATGACCCTGTGTTGTAGTGTCCGGCCTTAATACTTGATGCTTTCGCCATTGAATTGTTCAATAACTGTCAATATTATTTATTTATTTTTTTCAGTAACTCCACAGCCAGTGTTCGTCGATCCTAATGACAAACATAAACATAAGTTCATGGTGCAAAGTGTAATTGCTCCTGAAGGGAAGACGAATATAGATCAAGTGGTATGTTATACTCAACACATTTAATATATTTACTACTAATAATGAATGAAACTTCCATGGTATTGAGCTTTGTTTAAACTAATCTTGATTTGCAGTGGAAGGAAACCAGCCCTGATCAGCTTATGGACTACAAGCTAAAGTGCGTGTTTGAAAATCCACGCGGTGCTATTCTGAACGTAAGTTGGATTGCTTTAGCACATACCTAAATTGAAATGGATAACGCAAAACCGGTAAAATAAATAAGAATCGAACATTGTGGTTCTTTAATTATGTCATCCGCACATTGAAGTCAAAAACATATAATAATCTACACTATCTGTTGTCTGTAATTGAATTATAAGTAGAGTCATTCACGATGACGCGTGCCGTGGTTCTTCTTACAACGTCATTAATGCCTTATTTTGACAAAATCACGCGTCTTCGTGGATGGCTCTAGGTATTAGCAAAGTAGTCGGGGTTAGCAAATTTTGCAATTTCGCTTCTGATTGTTCGTATATCTTATAAATAACTGACGTGTGGTAACATGCACTCTAATTTGATAAGAAATCAAAAGTTCACGACGCGCATGAAATATCTACTAGCGTTATCCATTTAATTAAGGGCTTACCGAGTTTTTTGCGCTAATCTACAGACTACAGAACTACAAACTACAGACCTAATCTTTTCTTCACAGTGCATGAATTACGAGTATACAGTAATTACTCAAATATCTAACATATGAGTTTTAAAACTCCTACCAGTAATGAAGTAACAAGGGATTAGGTAAATTAATGCAATGCAAATAAAACTCGGGGCGCCTTTAAATACTAGCCGGAGAGCCAGCTACAGAAATAGGTTTGCAATTTATAGAGCAACAAAATCCCTCTAAATTGTATTTAGATTCCAAAAAAGTTAACAAAGATGGCCGAGCCGAACGTCACAGTCAAGTTTCATTGTTGTTTTGTCGTTCCAGATGTAACAAACCCATGCACATTAATAAAAAAATAGTCGTATAATATTTTGTTTAGCCCTTAAATGTGTACACATTTAAGGGCTAAATAACGAAATATTAACAGTAACAGAAAACTTAACAGGAAACAAAAACTCAACAATAAAAATTACCACGAGTATTAGAATAGAAAGCATTCGATCAATTCAAACGTCAGATGCTGAATGAAGTGAAGATTTTATTGGAGCTGTCATGGTGGCCTTGTGATTTGCCGTGCCTGATTTGTTGTCAATATTTTCATGCGCATAGCAAATTAAGAGATTAATAGTATCCAAATGTTGTTAAAACCTGAAGTATTACCACTGTAATATGTTCAGTTTTCTTCTACAAAATAGTTTCTAAAAAAACACACACACAACTTAACTTAAAGCTTCTTCTTAGTTTATCATATTATAGAGATGATTTATAGCCGCGCGAGCATTACTTAACTTTGACGAGTTCCGTTGGCCAGCCTACGGTCTTCTTCGTCAGGTCCAGTTCACCAAATGATACTTTCTGAATGTTTCTGAAAATGCTTGTCTTAGTGTTAAAAATACTAAAATCGCTCTAGGTGTGCTTATGAAATTTGAGGTTTGCCCTCAATTTCCCTAGAATCGCATGATCAGATCGTAACTTGGCGACAGTGGGAGAGTGGGACTACTTCTGGAAATGTTATATTTGAATTAAATACATAATTAGCTATAATATCACACCAACCACAGAGCTCTATAAATTGCACGCCTTCATTTGATTTTACAACCCCTTTGATGCCCAACCACTGTCACACCCACCGCTGAACAGATGCCAGGAGCCCGGATCTATTAATAATGATACTATGGCATACTAACTAGAGGGATTTTGTTGCTCTATAAATAACAAACCAATTTCCGTAGCTAGCTCTTAGACTATACCGATTCATTATTGATGACACTATCTTTGTCGCTTGCATCGCCTTTATGTAATATGTTTGTGTGTATGTGTGTGTGTGCAGGACGCAGGCGACACCGCCGCTCAGAACGAAGTTACCAAGAAGCGGGTTGCGGTTGCGGATGAAGGAAAAGCACCGACAAAGGTACGAACGAATATCATTTCTTATATCCACTACAAGATAATCAGAAATTCAGGTGGTTTTCATCAACACTATTGAGGGGTTTTATCATTGGCATGGTCATTCTTGGTAACTGCCATGTCGTCGGTGTTTCATACACAGGGGCTAGCGCATCCATCCCCATTTCCCAACTGGTTTGAAAGGGATTCATGTTCTATGTCTTCAACAAAAACTTGCTTGCTGAGTCCACTAGTCGCGTTGAACTTTGTCCTGTTTGTAAACGGCGCAAGTGCGAGTTGGCGCCTCTAATTCATGTACAGTTCTAAAACTTGAATCGTGATACCTTAAGTATGTACTACCGTGAAACTTTTTCACAGTAAATTGTATAATGAAATCCAAGGCAGATATACCTTCTATAATAACTTATATGAATGCTCGATGTAATTTATGTCAGTTATTTCCATGCAATATTAGTAATCCGCATTGTAACAACCACTTTGGTTAATGTAAAATAGTGGAAGACAAGTACTGGTGGGGTCGCGGTAGAATGTAGCGCATATAGCTCAAAAATTATTCCACGTTACCTAACTAACCTAGGCGCAATTTGAGTGCGCGATAGAAATACTTTTGTGGTTTTAGGCGGTATAAAGGTACTGAAATCCCTTTACTGGTTGTAGAAGTCGTTAAAAACAAGACATGCCATTATATTGCTCGCCTTTTCGCATCACGGGACTGATGAGTACTATACTAACGAAATAATACGAACAGCTATACTTTTTCTTGCTCAAACGCTCCCTGTTTCCTTCATTCGATCTCTCTGAGTAGGTGGATAATGTAATTACGTCACCTATCTTCTCCTTTTTTACTTCAACCAAGCATCAACCAGTACTTATTCCGTTATGTTTGTATGGTAACAATTGCCTGCTATTGACATGCCAAAAATTACCGATTAAAGCATGGCAACCTTATGCATTCAAAACGAGACGGATAGCAAAGTTTGACACGAGTTGTATTGGTAGTCCCATCAGAGTTGAGGTCACGCACACAAGTACTTGTCATGTAATGACAGCGTGATTTTGACATTTACTCATTCATTTCATTCATTCTCCTTTTGTACAATCAGTTCTTCATGTAGCTGTGCGAAATCATTCACTTCAATTCTCGTGGCACTACCTATGCAAGGGGCGATTTTTCCAACGCCCCTTTTATGTAAACACCGGCGATATGACAAGCCATTCCGCATGAAACCACCTCTAATATGTATATTAATGTTAAGGTTATCATGTTTTTCAGGTGTTAGTAAGCTTTTTAAATTTTCATTTGCCCTTTCTCCCATCACGTTGTTTGTAGTTAATAATATAAGTCGAAGCACGAGAAACCCAGTTCATACTTTGTTTATTTTTCAGATTGTAAATTTAACTGTCAAATTTCATACATTTTTATAAGTACCCAGAAATTAAAATGGCTGTATTTTTAACTTTCACATTTCAAAAATATTTTTAATAGTAACATTAGTACTTTTAAATTATTAAAAAAATAGCGCTAATTTGACAGCTACATTTCTAACAAAAAAAAGTGTAACATCGACCATTGTTTATACGCATTGTTTGCTATTACTGATCATGGCAATCGCCTTATCATTTACTTCATTATTTGTGTGACTGATATCAGAGTACAGACGTGTAATTCGGAAATCGGCAAAAGGTGCAAACTCCAAGCTTGGCATGTTATTAAAATTGTCTTGCAGGATGCCGTAGAAAGCCTTAATCAAAACGACGCAAAAAGGAAGGATGAGGACCACAGAATTGGATCTCAAAGTCCAAACCCGGTTTCTACGGTACCCCATTTTCTATTCTTTCTAATCGTTTAAGGAATTTCAATTACTGTTTACATATACAGAAAGACTACAATGACGACTCCAGTAATGTGTGACAACAGTATCAACAAACAGCTGTAAATATTTGATCAGATTGTTTTAACTTTCCGGTGCACATGTTTCAATTGCCGATGTTTAGTGCAGTGTTTGAGGCGCGCGGATAACTCGGCGACTGAATCACTTAACACTGATTTACTCCGAATCACTGTCTTACAATAAAGCCCTACTACTAACTCCGGCTACTATCTTAGACTATTTATTTATTAATATCACAATCAAATTGATAAGACCAACTGGCCTATTTTCTGCTTTTTTGGCTAGCTTTTTTACACATTAACTTCAACAGGAAAATAATACCCCAGTCACCTAACACCTTCGCTCTAAGTAAAATCAACATTAATTCAAATAAGCATTTTTTGCATTAAAAATTAGGTCAGGTAATTTTCAATAATCCACGAAAATTTATCACCGCGACAGTAAAATTTTATAAAAAATAATCTTTAATAATTCTGTAAAAATCAGGCGAAATTGCTATACTTAAGCCTATTTTACTTCATAAATTAGCAGTTTTATTTATGTTCTTTGTAACACATGTAAAATCCACTTATTTTTTTTAAAGGAACTTAAAAAAATCGGCCAAGAGCGTGTGGGACACGCCATAAATAGGGTTCCGTAGCTATTATGAGAAATTAAGATATTTTTCTAAGAATTTCGTATTTTGTACGGAATATTCCAAGTTTAGGTATATATATTTTATACCTTAGGCTGCTCTTTACTCTGAAACTACTAATAATTCTCAAGAAAACTTAACTGTTATAGTTTTCCTTGTAAGTTTGATATACTTACTACCATCCCGAATTTTTTCAAAATTTTCCACCCACCGGTTTAGATTTTAGAGGGGGGGGGTCGCTCGATTTTAATGTTTTTTTTTTAAAGTTGAATATTTTGCAAACAAATCACTGAATCGAAAAATCGTTTCGGCGACCCCGTAATGGTTTTAAAAGACCTATCCAACGATACCCCACACTACAAAGTTGGATAACATACAGGACAGTAAATTTACTGACAATTTTCTTTTTACCATCTTCCGGAACCAAATTTTGGTGGATTCGATAATATAGGTTCTTAAAATTACACGTAAATTCCGTATACAAAAAATAATCCTTATATTAAATTATTTACAAAAAAAACTGTAGAATGACCAGGCTATAATAAAACTAGGAGATACATTAAAGTACAAGGAAACTGCCTGCTACTGGCAAACCCGTGTCAATTGAAGTTGCATGTTCTTGGGGTCGCATTTGTTAACTAATTCCTTATCTATCAGAAATATATCATTCGAAAACAATAAAACAATTGGTTGCGAGCGCATTGAATGCGCTGAGAGCCACAGTTGGGCGAGGGAAAGTTAACGCGATAGCGGTGTGCCTGTTACAAGAGAGTATACATTTTTGTACTATAACAAAAATACCTAAGACACCTGGACAAATTTTAAATCTATATTTCACTTTTCGCCAATTACTAATACAAAAATTATCGAAATTTACGTCCTATGCACATAGCAATATTTATTCATTGTCATTCTTAAATGTTAACGCTTGCCGGTGTCTCAAACGTGATATAGGTAGAGTCATTCACGATGACGCGTGCCGTGGTTCTTATTACAATGTAATTAATGTCTAATTTTACCAAAATCACGCGTATTCATGGATGGCACTAGGTATAAATAGGCGTATTAACCGACCATTTGAAAAACGAATAATCAGGAGTTCTTTGCCCAGCACCATAGCCTTGTTTATGATTTCCCAAGTGCATGCTTTTTATTTTTTATTTTGCGGTGTATATAACTTGATCACATCTGCTGACAACCTGTATACGCTTCATATAGGTACCTAAAAAATTTTTTTTTATATTACTATTTGGCCAATGCTATTCCGAAATTGGTAATTAAAAATAATCAAATAACAAACCTCACTGTAATGGCTTGTAGAAATGCCAATAAACTTTTTAGGACACGCATTTTTCTATGGGGTTCTCCTCAAATATTTAAATGGTTGTTTATTTTGAATAAATCATAACGTCATTCAGACTAACTTTTATAATATAACCCTCTTCAATTCTTAAAAATAAGTCTTCAGTGCTTATAAAAATAAAAACTCGTGAAATTGGGTGGTCTGATTTTTTACCGTACTTGAATTCGAGAAAAAAATAATCAATTTTGACATTCTATCACAAGGAACTTGAAACTATCCAAAGCATCATTTTTGTTTATTTTGAAAATTAAATGACGTGCTCAGAGATAAACTTAATGGTCATTTGCTAGCCATGGTGCGGGATATTACGCTACAAAATCTAATATAAAGCAGCAATTACACTGCGTCGTTCACCTAATGCGGTCGCCGAATTTGTTTCAAACTACCTCGGCGAACGACTGTCGCCTTTACATTAGTCTGTCCGTCTACTGCGGCAGCCATATTAAGGCGCTGGCAGCTGTCGCTCGCCGAATGCGGCCGACTACCGCGTTCTTTACACTTTGTAATTGCCGCTTAATATATTTTAGGTTTCCATGCTTAAAGGGTTCCAAAGAGGACCATGGCACGAGATGGTAGCTTTTTAACCATAAAAAAGATAATCAAATTAAAAGGAGCCCCATACAAAAATCGTGTTTATCTCGGGAGTTTTTGCTCTTTTAATAGTGGTCGTTACCACGGTGTACGGAGCACTTCGTTTGGTCGTTTTTCCATAAATGATCACGTCTGCTTTTATAAATTAATAATATATAAAGAATGCTTAAAATGCTGTTTGACCAACTACCTATATCAATACAATACGGAAGTTGCTTAATACACCAAAAGCATTGATTTTTTTAGTAATTTCTCAATCGCATGTCTTTTTGTAGTACTTATGTTAATGACAAATTATGTCATTATTTTATATTTTGAGTTGGGCAAAATTATTTTATTTTTTATTTTTTCCTATTTTTCTAAAAAATTTCAGACTTCGTCATTCCCTGAGAATGCAGAGAGCGACTTGCAAAAAGCAACATCAGAAGTTATTCTTTTGAGGGAGGAAGAAAGCAAGCTTAGACATGAAAATCTTCAGTTAAAAGTGAGTTTCGCGTTTATTTTATTTTTGTTGTGTCTTATTTAGGCGTATCTGTATTATTTATGTTAAAGTTGAAACATAACCCTTGCGAAATAACATTTAGATGCTGCAATGCGAAATTATTCTGAAGTTGTTTCTAAGATTTGCAGGCCACACCAATGCTGGCCTTGTACTACGAACTTCAAAAATCGAACTTCGTTTCGTACCGTCCCTCTCTTGGTAATAGTATTGAGAGAACAGGACAGCAAGATACGAACTTCAATTTTCTAATTTCGGCGTAGGCCTCCCTGCAGTTGTTGTTACAACGGCAAGCGAAAGATCAGTTTAAGCAAAAGTTTTCTTTATTTAATTATAATAAGGGTACTACGGGAAATATGAATAATTTCGATATAAGTAAATTATACCTAGATGTAACTATAACGTGAAGTAATCTTCTCGAATAAATGAATAGATCCTTTTAAAAATATCCTTAAATAAAACTAAATTACCTAGAACAATCCAGTTATATATACATCCATACTAATATTATAAATGCGAGTGTGTATGTTTGTATGTATGTTTGTACGTCCTTCACGTCGAAACGGAGAGACGGATCGCCGTGACTTTTGGCATAGAGATAGTTTATGGGCCAGAGAGTAACATAGGCTACTTTTTATCCCGAAAAAATGCGCTGTTCCTTTTAAATAAATAACTGGGTTAATCAACTTTTATTGCCATAGTAACGTCTCCTGCGTTACCTATTAAAAGTTTTATTTTATGGTCAAATAATCCACTAAAAGTTGGGAGCTATGACAGTTTTAGGGCAATTCCTTCGTGGTTCATCTCCTAAGCATGCTAATAGTATACATACATTGCAAACATTTTTTCTAAGAAAGTGTATCTCTAATGTCTCCTGCGTTACGAGACAGAATAACAACACATACAAGTTGATTGACCCAGCTACTCTTGCTAAAACACAAAAAGTGCAATTTCGTTCGCACAGCGCTAATTTGCTTGCAGTCATATTTAATCTATGGACAGAGTAATTGAAATATGGGTCTGAATAAAAGGTTATATTATTATTATTAATTCTTTATACTTACAGACTATTACCACAGTATTGTTTTCAAATGCCGAAACTCGGCTATAATTTGCGTTTAAGGTAAAAGAAACTAGCTTCCCATGTTATATCACCATGTGAACGAGGAACGAGGCGAGGAGAGGATACTTTGAACAGCAATACAGCCTAATTTGATTAGAAGTGATTGTTCACTTGTGTGCCTTCGCCCTTCGGATACTGATTTTAAGTGCTCCCACTGTGTACGTCGAGGTCATAAAATTGTGAGCAAAAAATTATAAAAAATTGTTAAATATTTTTGATCAAATTTTTTGCTTACAAGTTTATGAACTGGACTGTACAAGTTGCCTGTCTTTCTACTGCATATATTAATATCTTATATTATGCCTTCGGACTACGTTAGGTCTTTTTTCTTTAAATAATAATAAATCTAAAATATGTAGTAATTAAGATACTACGGCGTCGCACGCGGTCTCGTATCTTTTAAAATTCGACCTAGCTATTGTATTTAAATTTCGGGATATCGCCAAAATTACCGTAGGAATTCGCAAAAAATACATCACGAATTTAATTGACATTGTATTAAAAACTGGCGCCAAATTTCATAGATGTAAATTGTAATCCTACTTATTTGAAGATTGAAGTTTTGGGATTTTAACCCGATCACGTGAGAATTGCAGAATAAAAAGTAGTCTGTGTTATTCGAGACGTACGATAGCTGGACTGGATTACATACCTAACTTCGTTAAAACTTCCCCGATTTCAAAAATAATCCCAAAATTACATCGCGGATTTCATTGTAGTTGCAAAAAAAATATGCAATATCGATTGCGAAATAAATATGTTGTGATCGTGTTCCTTCATGGCGACAAACTATAAAGAGAACTGACGTTGTCATAGCGGTTTATTGGTTTGTTCTAGTCATTTGTTAGTTATTTACCTCAAAAGCATAAATTTGTAAAATGCGATTCTCCGAATTCACTTCGATCGTATAAGTATTTAATTATGGCGTTCTGTCACGATCGTTTATTATTTACTCGCATTTCTCGTCTATCGTGCATTTAACCATCGCGTTGAGTCTCAATCGTATTTTTTTTTAGTCGCTATTAGTTTTAGTTGCATTTCACCTTGATCGTGTATTAGTGTATTTTAGTGAAATGCGTCTAGGCTAAAATGAGATGCTACAAATTCATTATACTAATGTAAAAACCTACAAGCAATGTATGCCTTTGAGGTAAAGAACTAATAAATGGTGCTAGTATTGCCCCCTGCGCAGAGCCTTGCCTAATATAATATTCCCTATTGCATTTATTTTGTACTTGTGTCACTAACCGCCTGAACCGCCCCCCCCCCCCACGTCCTAAATGTGGACGTAATTTATGGAAAAAAAACAGTACATATCTATAATCTCTACCTCATTACCTAATCAGAATGACGGTGTTAGGATAAGACGAGACAGTCCTATAGTCAACGGCGGCGGTAAATGCTGACACATTGCAATGTTCAGAAACATTATAGTTGCGCAATAAGGTCAGGGTTTACTTCATAACAGCCGTTGACTATAGGTAGCACATTGTAGGTGTATTATGATATTTAAAAATATAAGGTGGAGTAAAATGAAACCAACAGAATTCAGCAAATTGTTGACAAATGTTTTCTGCCGTACAGTACATTGGTCGACGTTTAAAGTGTACCGCGCCACTTCAACTTGAATTAAATATCCCAGTGAAAAACCTTTACAAGAAAGTTAGGTCAAACTTTCCCAAGCATCTGCTGAAATAGACCAGATATAAGTTAGTCTTTGTAAACATATCGCAACGCAATGTATTTGTTAATAGGCTAAGTACATGACATCACGGCTACGTGATTCCGACTGATTATAGATTGGGTATGATAATACTGAACTATAACGTCTAATTTTAGCCAAGACAATTGACTTATGTATATGTAATATGTATTCATAGTTGGAAGCTACTAAAAGGCAAATTTTACAGCTAATTAAAAATTAATCTAATTTTTGCGGGTGTCAAATACTCTATTGCGTTTTATTTTTATTCCATAAATGGTTTACATACACATCTGCTCTTGCATCCAACTTATATCAGAACAAAACCAACTTAACTACTGTACAAGAGTTGTATTGTCAGCATTACAGCATATGCGAATTACCTACCTTAAGAACGCTCATGTATTTTTAGAGACCATTAGATTATCCTGCGTTATTTGATATAGCAAATGATCGGCTGAAGAATGTACCTAAATTATGTTAAATTATGTTGTGAACGATATCTATACGATAATTAGGAGTCAGATAATTAAAAAAATATTTAAGCATTATATTATATTCCAATAAGGAAATGTTATTTTTATAAATATATTGAGGTAACAAATACTGCATACATTTTGCATATAAACTGCAACCAGAAGATGTTGTTGCCAATTAAGTATATATATATTTATCAGAACCCGTAACCTATTTTTATCATAATTTACCGATATTTTTATTACATACATTCCATGCGGTTTCATTTAATCAAAATCATATCCGCCCTATACATCGTTACCAAGTTACATCCGCCCGCCGTCCATTTCTGATAGTGTCGAAACATGTCGAGTTAATAGCTCTTTAAGAATTTGTTTTACAGTCGCCAGTATTGAATTTGAAGTATTTTGTACTAGAATAATGTATGTGGTGTATCAGGAGGAGCTCCTGCGCCTGCGCCAGTCGGCGGGCGGCGACGGGCGCGGCGTGGCGCGCCGCCACTCGTACGGGCCCGAGAAGACCGCGCAGGTGGCCATGATGCCGTGGGTGGCCACCGCCGTGGCCATGGCGCTGCTTGGCATCATCATCGGCAAGTTCCTCATGTGAACGGTGTCCCTGCCGCCGCGGTGACCGGACGCCTCACACTCACCGCTGTTATTCCACTCCCAACGCATCTTCCTCGCACAAGGCAGCTTCACCTTTCTTTAAATGCCCTTCTGGCTGACTTTGGTCATGGCACGCTTCTGGCGGGTGCTGTGACGTTGATACCATCCCAGACTCACTGGAACAGCTAGTAACAAAAACGTGCCATGTCGCATACTTTGATTTTTATCTGCCAGCTTTAGTATTCTGAAACCTACGCGTTTTTTTTTAAATTTCTATTCTGATCCATTTAGAATCCGTTTCGAGCATCACAACAGAGACCATGTAAAGAGAACATTTTTTGTAAGTCACTCATATCATACGAATTAGTGTTTGTATAAAGATTTAATAATATCTTCTCTTTTACGTGTACTGGTGTCACATTGTTCTAGATAGAGATATACTGTAAAGACTTGAATATTTAGATTTTGTCTGAATTGATGTATCGTGGATGAGTGTGACGTCGCTGTACATTTAGAAGTCATATTACATTGGAGCGTTATTCAAACTTAGTATTAACTGTACTTGTACTTTATGAGTAATTCCGCTTTCATATATTCGGATAGGTTATAATAAATATGTAGTTATTTATAGCATTCATGATTACTGGATAAAGTAGGTTGGTGCATTGGTTATATTGTATGAGTTATGATTTATCGCAAAGTCCCCGAATCCTTTTGTTGCGATTAAATGACAAAACATTTTGAAGGTTTTAGTTTCAAGGTTCTTAGTAACCTAATAATAATAATACTAATTGTAATCTGTTGCCGTCAAACCAGCCTATGTGAATCGTCTAGCTAAACCGTTCACGTATTATGTAGCAGTAATTTTACGATGGTCCCTGTGACGCTTATAGTGCGATGTCAAAAAGTCGATTTTTTTTTAAAGTTGTCAAAGGATTGTCGTAATATGACTATTACATGTAGGATAATTGTTACCTTTAAAATTATAGTAGTTTATGCAACTGCTACGTAACAGGGGCCTTAAAACACGATGCGCCTCGTTTCATAAAAGGATCACATGAGTGTTTTAAGGCCTAATTACGTCCAATTGCATACAATATTTTATCTACACACATATTATAAGTACTCTAAGACGGGTTCAGAAACCGGTGACCTGCATTGCATTACTGACAACTTTAAACAACAATACAGCAAAAAAAAAACAATATGACAACAGTAATGGTTTTTTTTTTCAAGACAGACTAATCAGTAAAGTCCTTATTCTTATGTCGCTCCAGATAAAATTGTCGTACGATTTATATTTAAAAACATACCAAAGTGACATTTGGTATCGAGAAAATGTTGTGTCTATAGATACTAGAATAGGGGCCCATTTAAATTGTTGATTTTAACAGCTGTTCCAAATTTGAAACTCATTTCATTCCAGTACTATATTTGATACTGTAATGAACATTACGTTACTGCTGTTACCTACTACCACAGACACGAAAGTTGTCATACAAAATCGGTTGTTTAATGCTGGTCATTGCCAACGGTTTTTGAACGCATTAGAGAGGACTTATGATATGGGTGTAGATAAATAATGTTACGAATCTAAAATAATAGGTAAAAAAAACTTAAACCCACTCTTTCTTGGGTCGGTGAAGTTTGTTTAACTACAAAAAAAAATGCAAATTAATTAAGTTCGACGTTCGCACACTGGTTGGCGCAGACCAACTGTGCTGGAACATAGCATAACTATGCTATGTAATTTAGTACAAGTTACAAAGAAAGTTTTGAAAAAAAAAACAGATACAATGCTTTTCGTTTTTTAGTAAAGTAATCTAATAATTGTTATTTTATAAATAAGGCAATAAGGGAGAATATTCCACAAAAACTAAAGTTAAAATTACAGGGTTGTTTACTCTTTTATTTTCTGTAATAAATCTGTTTTCTAAAAATAAATGTAACCGGTTTTCTGTAATAAAAACACTGACACACTGAGGGTAAGCCTTACCTGTTGCATAAACAACATCCAATAATACAGTTACAACGTGTCACGCTTGTACACGCCGTTATCAACCCAAGTGTAAAGAAATCTTAAGCATTGACTTGAAAACTTCATTTTAGATTTAAATTTTTCATAGAACAGAAATAGCAATTTTTTTTCATTCAGCCATTTTACGGCCAAGATGTGGCAATTGCGAATAAAGCGACGCCCTCTTAATTTCGGTTTATATACTTAGCAGCACAAAATTTGGCCCACCCTTCATACATAATTACCGATTCTGCATACATTTGAGGGCCAGATTTTTGCCGCTCAGTATATTTGACTATTTCTCAAAAAGTTGTCCATTTTTTAATTTTTAGTTGTCCACTTATTTAAAAAAAAATCCTGACGCTATTTCACCACAAAAAATAAGTATTTTTTTTTAAATCTATACAAAACCTTGTGGTTAAAGTGATAACAAGTCAGATAATCTTTGTTGTTGGATCCAATAGAAAGTTTTGATGTAGTTACAAAATTACGATTTTTTCCTCACAAGATTTCGTGACGTTTTCTTGACGTCAAGAAATTTAGGATGTTTTATGTAGTTTATGTTTTATGATCTCGTCCTTAGGGTTAATAATTTCTTGACAAAACTGATTTCTTGTCAATTACATGACGGGACAACTTTTTGAGAAATACTCATTTAACTGATAATCAGAGCCCAATAGCATAATAAATTGAAAGTAGATATTTTGTTGCGAAAATCATTAATACTATTTCCTTGTACTTTATCATGCAATTGAGTCCTGATGTAGTGAGTCGTTTCTGTTTAAAAATTGTGTAGTAGTAAAACCGGCCCTTAATAATGAACAAAAATAAATTTCTTTGCTCACCCGCGACCTTGTTTAGAAGAAATTAAATTAACTGGTCTGGACCTGAAAGATATTCCCTTAGAATTTACGGAAGTAAGTCTGTATATTTATGCTTTTAATTTCTACTCATATTGGTTAGAACTATATATATCCCGAATAAATTACTTAAAGAATTAAGTTGTAAATAAGTACCAGGTAGTCAGACTTTATTTATTGTGATGTCACGGCAAAGTAAACCTACGATTCAGGGCAATAGACTGTTGAAAATAGTTAATTGTGATTTTATAATTGACGTGGACGAATAAAAAAATGTTATGGTTACATGGTCACTCAGGAAACTTAAATTTTTAAACGTTATTAGAAAGCCAAGAAAAAAAATATTCAGTGATAGTTCAATCGTGTTTTTAAAAAGGAAGTAAAACAAAAACGCGCAGTATATTTCCTCTAGTCCCCACTTAAAACTTACAACGAATTTTTCTAAACAGTATTAAGGTATCAAGGTTATCGCGATGTAACTTCTACTATAACTATTGCCCGGTCACAGCACCTTTGGTTAAGCCTTGGCCAGTGGGTGCCGGCGCCGCGTGCGCGCACGCTCGATGCAGACGAAGCGCGCCGCGGGGGTGAGGAAACAGCCAGTGAGGATTCTTACTTGCTTTTAAAAGCTATTAGAGTTAATGCGACCGGACGGTGTCCGGTCCGGTCCGGTTTACCGTTTATATTTAATATGTTATTTATTTTTGGTCAAAGCAAATAATGAACGTAGTTTTGAATCGAGGTGTTGACATGTTTTTTGTGGTCGAAAACTGACAGGGCAGTTATCTCTGTCAACATGTAATGATGATTCGTTTACTTTATAATATCAAGGTCTAATTATTGAATCATTTGGTATCGAATAAGCGCATAATTGCGTGAAGTTTACGACAGTTAAAAATCGCATAAGTAAGTTTATAAATTAACTTCTAACTAGTGTTCCGAAGACTATAGGCTTTTAGTCTTTTTTTGGTGGTTAGACTTCGGCTTGAAAGGCTAAAAGCCCTTAAAAACTTTTAGCCCTTTAGGCTAGGCCTATTCAAAACTACTGGTTGGAGGTCGAAAAGATCTTGCAAAGGCCTAAGCTATTTTAAGGCTCGTCTGACAACAGTAACGCTTAACCCTCTGAAATGGCTATGAAACTCTTAGTCCTCAAGTCTAAGCACATAATAATATTTTTTAAATTGCATGAATTAAATTTGCCTTTCGTGGCTAAATCGTTTTAGCGATACCTAAGTAAAACATTATTTTATTTTTCTTAAAATAAATGCAATGCAAAATACATGTTGCTTATTTCATAATTGATTTGTTGACGGCTTTCTTAGGCAGAGTCTCAAAAATAGCTTAAGCCTTAACATAAGCCTTTTACTTGAAAACAAGACACCACAAAAAAAGGCCTAAAGACTTTTATAGGCTCATAGGCTTTTTAAAATGACGAGTCTTTTAAAGCCCTGACTTATCAGCATAGCTCTTAAACAGAACTATTGCTTCGGCTTAAATTTAGGGCTAAAAGCCTGTAGTCCCCGGGAACACTACTTCTAACGACACGTCATTGTTTCCAACTGTCGACAGTCGTGTTTGATAGCACTTTAAAGTAGAATCGTGTCAGTATGTATAGGAAGATTTATCTCTTGTTAAATGCTGCATTTTTTTTGGCGTACTTATTATTAGATGCCGGGTTGGTTTTTTTTTACGCCGACAGATTGAAACTTTTAATTAGCGTTTTCTATAAGCTTATCTACCTTCTTAAAATTTAGATGTGAATATTGCAGAAATATTGTATATTTTAAGCACTTCACTAAAAAGACAAGAACTATATATGTAGTAGTGTTTTAAATAGGTTTAATTAAAACCTTGTTACCACATAATCCTTGTCCAAGGAGGTATGTAAAAATACAATAAGTTTGATCTGTACGATGGATGATATAGCAAGAACCATCTTTAGTAAGTGTTCGGACAGTCTTCAGCTTGTTAAACGTTTTAATCTTTTGGTGTAAGCGATTGTATTTTTACTTATTAACAAGTTGTATAATGAGCACAGCATACTCGGTGTGGGCGCGGGCTCCGGGGCCCTGGGCGCGCGAGTCGCAAGTCGCGACGCTCGGCCGGGTGGCGCCGCGCTGTTTTTTTATACTTTTATCTCTAATGGTATAATCGAGTACGTGGTTGTTGTCGGTGTCTGCCCGGTCGCCTGTTAGGGCCTCGAGGGTTGGTTTTATTGTCTGATAATAGTGTCCTTTTTTATTATATTCCGATGTTACTGCTTAACCTCGTGTAAAGGAATTCTGTTTTAAAATATGATTAATTTATTTGGCAAGGATATTGAACATCATTTCGGTTTCTTTTATTTAACGGAGACTATAGTTTTAAATTTTCCGTATGGTATTGTTGTTATACTATTATGCTATATTGTATCGTTTTCTGAAATAAAATACTTAATTTACGACGTCTATTATTTCTAAACGCATGTTACACGCTTGTATAATTTCATCATTAACAGCACATTTACAGAATAGTATATTTTTTATCGAGGGACTAAAATAAGCCAATATATACCCGAGGTGGTTAGACTGGTTAGCCATCCGAGCTTTAGCGAGGGTGTCTATTTATCCGAGGGTTTATATTGACTTTTAGTCTACAAGTGCAAACTCTATTTTTCTCTTCGATTGCGAGAAATATCAATTTATTTTAATCGTGTATGATTTACGCTCTACAACAATTTCAAAGTTTTCGCGGATAAGTATTTTTTCCAACCAGACACAGATATAAAATCGCATCGGCGAAATGGTCCATACACAAACTGAAATAAATAGAATGGCGCCACCTTTTATCCGGAAAAAGTATAGAACTAAGACCACGTAGACTAAGAACGCTGAATTCCGTACCAATGAGTCCATACTCCAAGAACTCTGCATTACACAGCGTCTATATCATCCATAGTGCAGTCTCGCATCCTTACTTTTTTCGGACACATGTCGTGAAGGAGACGCAGCTATGGAGCAACTTGTGATCCAGGGGAAAGTCGAAGACGAGGCGAGACGAGAAAGACGAGGTAGATCACCTATAGATGAGATGGACAGACCAGGTCAAAGCAGCAATAGAAGGACCACTACACGCAAGCATAAGGAAGGCGGCTGTCAGGGAGGAATGGAGGCGTATTGTTAAGCTTGCTACCTACCAGCACCTAGAAAATGATGACCACGACCACTCTGTCAAGAGTGAAACGACGAAGAAAAAGAGACTAAGAACGCAACATTTTCGTCATGAAAATATGGTCCACATACAAACTTATTTTATGCCAAAAACTAAGCAAGTACTGGCTGTTTGAGTTTATCTAAGTCACTCGAAATCATAAATTAAAAAAATAATTACTTTTACTCCCTAGGGACTAAAGTACTCACTTTACTCCCGCCTCGTAGGGCTATATTGACCTACTTTTAGAGCATGAGAAGTGAAAAGTGATTTTGTGATATAGTTTTTACCCATGCCCATTTTTACTCTTGAACCCAAGTAGAGGTGATTTAGCGACCACGTGCATTGACTTGGAAATTCAACCTTATTGTTTTAGTAATAAGCTACAATATCCATTGTAATTACTGAAAATACTAGCTTTAAAAATATCCTTTGTCAGGTATGTATTCGACTGGATGGCAAACTGGCAAATATTTAGCAGTCCGATAAGATAATTAGTCTAAATACACCATATTATGATTTGGACACAATCATTATTGGCATTAGCTAAACGCAGAAAGCAAAGTACTTTTTTAATCTCGGTTTTAATGTACGTGATTAGTGGACAATAAATTTGCTGGCTGTTTGTTGAATTTTCGGTCTTGGATGAAATTAAAAGTAAAAAACCTGCACAATAATAAACACTTTTTGCCACTTTTTTTAGGGTTCCGGAGCCAAAATGGTAAAATTGGGAACCTTATAGTTTCGCCATGTCTGTCTGTCCGTCCGCGGCTTTGCTCAGGGACTATCACTGCTAGAAAGCTTTAATTTTGCTCGGATATATATGTAAACTATGCCGACAAAATGGTACAATAAAAAATAAAAAAAATGAAGGGTACCTCCCACAGACGTAAAGTGGGGGTGATTTTTTTTTCTCATACAACCCTATAGTGTGGGGTATCGTTGGATAGGTCTTTTAAAACCATTATTTGGTAAGACGATTGTACGATTCAGTGATTTGTTTGCGAAATATTCAACTTTAAAGTGCAAATTATCATGAAAATCGAGCGTCCCCCCCTCTAAAATTTGTCTAAAACTTGTAAGTGGAAAAATTTGAAAAAACTATAACGGCTAAGTTTGCTTTTGAGTTTGTTTGAGAATTATTAGTAGTTTAAGAGAGCAGCAGGTATAAAATATACCTAAACTTGGAAGATTCCGTATAAAATACGAAATCCTTGGAAAAATAGTACTAAATTATTTTCGTAATGGCTACGGAACCCTATTTTGGGCGCGTCAGACACACTCTTGGCCGGTTTTTTAAAATTGATTATCGCATCAACGCATATAACGATGGACTTCCCGGTCGATTTTTCCAACATTAATGAGAACAGTTCCGAGCAAGTTGGAGAAAACTGTATTTATATATATTTCTAACTTTTTAAATTTGCTTACTCGTTAACTGACAAAAGAAAAATTACAAACAGCCAACCATCACTAGACTCTGTAAGAATTTGCGATATTGCGATGCGATGCATGGATGGATGGAATATTTTCTCACATTGTTTGAGAAAAGTACTATGCAAACCTCGGCCAGAACAGGGATTGCTAGACTTGTTTTATCCATCAATCCTTCATGGCTTCTGCAGTAATGTTACATAAGTCTCATCTAGTAAGATACTCCAGCTAACTTGAACTAAAATATTTTTTTTGCTCACCTGCGACCTTTACAGCTAACTTTTTATGTCATAAAGGTGACTACACAAATTTAAAACAACATTTCAACACACAATCTGCCTTTATTGAATAAAATGATAATCATTACATAACTATGCGCTACAATAGGTAATCAGCAGCATTTTACCTTTTCTTATTACTTTAAGACTGAAAAAGTTAAACAAGAATTGATTATGTGAAGTAATTAGAAGTGATGTTTCAGTCATAGAGTGCAATAAGTATTCAACTGTTTTGTAAATATCTTTATTATCAGTTTTAGTTTCAACTAATATTTCTAATAACAATACTTGTATGCACATTGTTTCAGGGTTCTTTAACTGATATGCAAACCGGAAAAAGTACATAATAGGAATGCATGCGGGATTACAGGTACAATCTACATCATGGGGTATAGGCCAAAAATTTTACATATAGTAGAACATTACAACATTAGCATCATGACAGTTAAATTAGAGTCATGCTTACAAACCAAACAATATCTTATTTAATGAACATGATAACCAAAGTAGGAGCATATAGTAGAATTACAACATTAGGTACATGACATTAAATTAGATCAGCTTACAAACCAAGTTCTTATTTAATGAACTGAAACCACATGTAGGCTGTTAGTTCATTAGGATTGTAAAATAATTTTTGTTTTTTTCCTCTTTACATTATTGCAAGTTGCAAGACTTCACCTACTCCTGTGCCAGTGATCGAATTGACTCGAAATTTAGCAGCATGGAGTAGGTATCATGATACAACTACATGTAGCCGCAATGCGTTTGTAATAAAGTCGTGAACAAAAAGCTTTTAGTAGAAGAATTACGTATCTATACATCATACCTGAGTCATTATCAAATTGTGTGCAGGTAAACTTGTCCTAATGTAAAAAAAAAGCTGTTTCCGTTTACACTATCCATTTTCTGCAGTTATTTTAGTGAAATGATTAATGATTTGCTGTCAGGTATATACCACAGATAATTATTGATGATTGGAATCGAAAAAAGGAGCTTAAAAATTATGTAATATTTGTAATGCAGTGGTAGCTTCATACAAATAGTAACTAGTTAGCAACAGTGTTCTGCGCTAAATTTGATAATAACTGACCTACACTACGGAACGGAGGCTGATTGAAGCGTAAGTGCGCTAGAATCTAGAGCACCCAACGGGCTTCTAAGATTGTAGCAAAAACTTACAACCAAGATCTAAGAATGGTTTTTTTGACGTCTCCGTCTAAAATGGTCTAAATGGATGTCTAGGATTAAATATATTCGCGACATCCGCCCTTAAAACTATCATATCATGTTAGTTTAGTACGGTTCGGTATTTGTTTAAAGTGATGTGATACCTCAATCGGATAGGATGTCTGTTTTTAGCTAAGTATACCTATTAAATCGGTGGTGGTGATTGGTGAATATTCTTTCTATCCTCACGGCAAATAAGCCTAAATAAAGATTTACGTACTACTATGACTTAAAATGTAGTCTAGTGACAGATTTATGAAATACCTATATGCCGTATCTGAAGCAGGACCCGCATATTTTTGGTCAGTTTTAAAACATTTTCTTAATCAAGCTCTTAACTCCTGCCATACCTATAATATTCGCACCTTTTAATATATTTAACACTAACGAACGTGATTACACGCCAATATTAATTCATTTTACATTTCACATATAAATCTATATAAATGAAACATGGCCTTAAATATTCATTTCTTATATTTATAGTAACAATGGCTGATGCAGACCTGAAATTAAATTTATCGAATACTGTGCATCACTGAGATCATATTGAAAAATTAACCTAGTTATCATAATTTAATTGTTAAGTAACGTAGATCTTAGCTTAAGAATATAATGTTAATTGGAGATGCGCGATGGGTAGGTACGTAGTGAAAGCCATCGGAACCAGAACGGAGTATTAAAAAAGAGTTTAATACAGCTTCATAAATATTCATAACTCTTTGTTATTTCTGGTAGAGTTTTAACACAGTTTTTATTACTTCTTATTATATTGTTAAATGTGCTAGTTACTTAATAATTAATGCTCTTAAAATTAAGAATAAATAGTTGCACAAAAATCCAGGCTGCATAAATAGAGAAATGCTTTTTAAAATATTCAGTGCCGGAGACACTTATTTTGTGTTTATGATATTTACAACTTGCACCGAATAATACCTCTATAGGAAAACCCAAAGGTAGTCTTAAAATAATACACGTACTATTACGAATTATACATATATTACGCACGTGTGCAGTAATCGACAGGTTAAAGACGAACATACCGCTAAAAATGTTTGCGACTTTGCGACACATCTAAATGGCAGCGCCGCTGTCAAGTGGCGTTCATCTTCTCGCTAACTGTACATACTATATCTGATATTTTATCTACATAAGTATAGAGATATCTAATTCATATAAATACAGAAATTGCTAACTATTTTGAGATTCTACGAGTGTACAAAATACATACGAGTATACTTAATATAGGAAATTTGCACAAAAGCCCTGAAGCGCCGTAAAAATTTAAAATATAATTATCTAATAGAATCATAATTAAAAGCCTAAGTAAAGGCGAAAACACACTGATATTATATCCAATGCTACGTACGACGAATATGTTTCTAAGCATACAAATATCAGGGTCCAGATATTTCATAATGCATTGCATACGTTGCGTACGTGGGATAAGTGTGTTTTCATCTTAAATATTCTCGTCTCAACATGTTGTACCTACCTACACATCTGTTACTGGTTTTATATATTGACGTATTGTGCCCATTTCCATCTCATTCAAATTGTATCCATTGATTAAGAAAAAAAACCTAATGGAATGATCGAATTTAGGCATAAAAGGAAGTTTAACTTCTAATTCATCACAATTTAAACATTCGCCCAAAACTTTAAGTCGAATAAATAATCTTTACAAAGCTAAGCTACGTCTCAAACTTTACACAGATAGTTTTTGTTTGTTTTATTTGCGTGTACCTAGTACCTACTAAATAGTATGGCTTGCAATGACGTACAAAAGAAGACTAGGCTCGTAGGAGAGCAGGACTTTAGATTTGATCTCTGTTACCATGTACATTAATGTGAAAGAAAATATGTACTTTTGTAACGCTTCAAAAATGTTTATTACACATATTTTGAAGTAATAAGGTCGTGGTTTATATTTGGGCGGTTTCAGACTAGTATTTTATAAGCGTTTATAAGCGCGTATAAGCTCGTGTAAGCGCTAGCGAGAACATGTCCTTTAGACCAAACACGCGCGAATGAGCGCGTACACGCGCGTTCGACTTAATGTAGCGTGCGTGTAAGCGCGTATACGCGCAGAAAAAAACGCTAGTCGGAAACCGCCCCAAAAGCAATTAGAAAAGATACATACTTTAACACATGTCGGAATTTGACAGCTCTGTGATTTTTTGTACAAAACCTGGCAAGTACTTCCGAAAATATATTTTTCTGTGAAAAGCAACCCAAAAGCCTGTATTTAAAAAAGAAAAAAAACCTTATCGAAAATCATTCGTCATTTCGAAAAAGATGAGTAGCCTCGAGTCACCCTTTCGTTAAATTGTTGTTAAATCTATATTTACATTACCACTACCTTACGGAAAGGTTATGTTAAAGCCGAATTTATCAAAGTTACGTCACGCTTAAGTACAGTCAAGGGCAAAGATATCGACTCGGCCAAAGATGCAAAAATATGTATATACACGGCCTTAGTGTTAAGTGCATAAAGTCGTGTATACATATTTTTGTAACTTTGGCCGTGTCAATATCTTTGCCCTTGACTGTACATACCTACATTAATGAAGATGTTTGTCATATACGTAGGTCGCCTTGTACAAGTTATAACAACAAAGGCCATAGTCGGGTTTTCATAGTAAGTCGGCCCTTACATCAAATGGGCTTGGGTTTTTTGTGAGTGCCTCTTATAGTGAAGAATATTTATGCTGAATATGAACATCCAAAAAAAAACCAGGTGGTACTTCCTTTAAAAAAATCAGCAATATGTGTATTCAAGCGGTGTTTTTTCAATGTCGTATGTATAAAAACTCCTCTATTATGATTCAGTTTTGTAATCAGTTTGTCGTATTTATGAGTAGGTTAAATGCTAATGACAACTTAAAAATAACAAAATTTTGTATACGACACTGAAAAACATCGATAACTTGGTTGCACATATTGTTGATTTTTGATAGGAAGTACCGCTTGGAAAATTTTGTTATTTAGGCAAGTACCAGGCCAATGTATGGTCCATTCTGAACAAAAAACTAGAGGTGTCACTACTTCACAACCACATAAAAAATGTGTTATTTTATTTGATATTTTTTTCATTTTTTATATGATAACTAGTATTAGTTTTTTGGGTGTCAATGCAAATAGCTTAATACATCCCTAAAAAACTACATTTAAAAAATCATATGTCAAAAACTGTCGAAAGTAGAATGTTCATATTCAGCATAAAAAGTCTTCACTACATATAAGAGGTACTCACAAAAAAAACCCGAGCTCATTTTATGTAAGGGCCGACTTACTATGGAAACCCGACTATGGCCTTTCAAAAATCATATTAAAAGATCGGCCAAGTGCGAGTCGAAGTCACGCACTGAGCTTCCATTAATTATAAATAATAATTAAACTTTTGAAGGAGATTGACCGGGTTTACCAAATGCTGCATGAACTTGGAAGTGATTTTCAACTGGTTCTTTGCATTTTATTATATCAAAAATATAAGTGCATATATTAAATTAGTTACAAGTGAAGCTAAAAATCCATTACGCCGGAGTCAGAAGTTAGTTAATTAACATTTTGTTTTTTTGACAAGTAGTTACATTAGTAGGTCCTATTGCCAATTCTTTTCACGACCCATTCAACACCCTGAATTATTAGACAAAGGGAGATTATGCACTCTGCGTTCATTTTGGGCGCAACTTGGTCCTACTTTCATAAAAATATGGTCAAAATACTTTGTACTTTTTACCAAGAGCAAACTATACATACAATATAAAATAACTTTATATTGCATAGAATAATATGGTATTTAAAAAAAAACAGCGCTATTACATAGCAATAACGATAAAGAAAATAAATATTTAAAAAAAATGTAACATTAGCCAGTATATTAACTACCATTCTAAATTTTTTCAAATTTTTCCACCCAACAGTAGATTTTAGGCGGGGGGGGGGGGACGCTCGATTTTAATGAAAATTTGCACTTCAAATTTTAATATTTCGCAAACATATCACGATATCACTGAATAGAAAAATCGTCTTACCAACCCCCCAATGGTTTTAAAAGAAAGAACTATCCAACGATACACCACACTATAGGGTTAGTCAAGACCCCCCCCCACTCGTCTAAGGGAGGTACCGTAAAAAAAAAAATATTTTTATTATACCACTTTATTTAACATGTGTAAACTTGGAAGATTCCGTACACAATACCTATAGTATTTTGTGTAATAATTTCACGAATAAATGTTTTTTCTTTCTTTCTTTCGACTTAATACGCAATCCTTAGAAAAATATTACTTGGTTTTTAGGTAAAGGCTACGGAACCCTAAACCGGGCGTGTCCGGCACGCTCTTGGCCGGTTCTTTTTTATTTTCAGTTTGTCTTGTTGCAAAGATTACTTTGTTTTGTTTATAATATGTGTGAACGCATTAAAAAACTCGTGTGATGAACCCACAATCCCTATTTTAATGCTTCTCATTATGTAACAGTCACATAAACTACTATTTTGTGGTCGAGTTATTTGACGAGTCTTTTTAGGTATAAACCTGCTTGTATCTTGCTAATGAAAGATAGCTATTAAATCATAATTGATGTCATGACCAACACGAGAAAGCTAATAATAAGTTTCCACGAAATGCTGATGAGTTGTCGGTATTTTATTGAGCATATTAACCAAACACGACAATTCCCAAATCTATTAGTAATAAGCACTAATACCGTAGGTACTAGCAATACTCTTTTCGAGATATATATTTTTTTACCCTACATGGATCAATGCTATTTTGGTTAAGTATAAAAATCAAGTGAGCTGTATTCACTATTCCATGCCATAACTAAATATTGACTGATAATAGAATGAAATGTATTTTAGCATAAATTTATATATCTTTTTTAGTAATATATTAGAAATGTTTTTGCGAAAAAAATCCTGGACAGGCTATTTTTTTTTAATAGTTTTTAATGATTTTTAATTAAATGCAAACAACCCTGTATCAACGTGTTCACATTAAAACAGCGCTTACGTTGATATATGATATACAATTTGTTCTATTATCTAATCAAGTGAAAGTAACTGGCATCAACATAACTGCTTAAGTTTATACCTTAAGTCAATATCAAATTTTCTTATTATCTCGATGATGCAAAATATATATTTTTTAAAATAATTTAATTATTTATAAAATAGGTTTCATTCTGTTATCAGACCAGTGAAGATCTTTTCAAGTTCGGATCTTAGACCAATAGTAATGCTTGCCAAATTCTAGTGTCAGAGATCAGCACTTGTCACAGTGGTTTGACCACTGATGGTTTGACGGTTTTTTTCTAACAAATAAAATATAATGAAATGACGTTTTCACTCTCGATGATGTACACTCGAACCAACTGAATTTCGTAGAAAAAGTCAGTAATATCGCATTACCTGACAAGGGAATTTATTATGACATTTACTGTGGGAACGTTCTACTACTGTGAGTCAGGAATGACTGTACATAGATAACTAGACTGAGCAGAGGAGCAACGGTTTAAAGGAAAAGTTGGAGTTCGATGTCCTAATTGGAAATGAGTATAAATATTTATAACACTCGCTTTAGCCAAACGAATAGCATCTGAAATTAAAATCATGGTACCACATACAATAGCCAAGCAATAGTGAGCGCTGCATATTCTGAATAGTCAGTAACTAATTTATCAGTGATGGCAACTAAACTATACTTATCCTTTATTGGTCTACGTCTATGTTGGTGGTGATTTCTCCAAACGTAGGTTCATCCTTCAGGAACGTCCCAGACCGCTGCATCAAAGGAATTTCGGTAGTTTGCTCGTGAATTTCTTGCCTGCTTGTATGCTTCAACGGTCCTCTGGATTTAGGGGTCGTTTTTGTTAGCTTCTCTTTCGTCGTTTTAGTAACTATTTTAGCTGAACTAGATTTCGTCGCGTTCATGAGAGAACCTGGTACTTTGCGCTCAACTAGTGCTTTATTACGCACAGAGTTCGATGAAAGTGTTAAAGTTTTGTTCGGCTGGTTAGTTCGCTTCGGAGATTCGTTGTTGTTGACGTGATGCGTCTGTTGCTTTGTCGCATGGTTGTGTTTAGCGCTTTGATTCAAATATACGGGTATTTTAGTTTTCATTTTATTTCCCGAGGATGTTGATTGCAATACACCCTGGTATTTCGTTGATTGGATAGCTAGAACAAAGCACATTTTTAAAATCTATGACGATTTTTTCGCATAACATAAATTGTAGGAGTCGTTTTATACTTACATTCAATAGAACCTTTCGTTGTGTATTTTCTTTTAGTGTAAGTGGCGTATTTGTTGCTGTTCTGCGATTCGCTGAGCGAATCGGTGGAGGGCTCGGCGGTGCGCGGGCGCGAACTGGTGGCGAGGCTGTCCTGCGACATGGCGGCGCCAGGCGCGCGCGCGCGTCCGCGGCTCGCCCGCGCGTTCCTGGCCAGGATGGGACTGGAGTTCCGCGATGACTCACTCGACGACACCATTTTGTTTATTAGTTTCTTTGTCGTGGGCGACTTCTTTTCGCTGTCCTTGCACAGTCGCGGCTCAAGGTATCTCGGCTTGGTGTTTTCGAACGTCGGAACTCGACCGCTCGTTTTTCCGGTCAGGCGATCCTGTGATTGATGATTAGTCTTGGCCATATTGAACCTGGCACGTTCCTCCTGCGCTTTCGTAGTTCTGATTTTGGGGGGAATCATCTTGACGGTCTTCCGGTCGCGCAGTTCGCGCAGGTCCTGGCTGCCCTTGAGCACGTCGAGAGCGTGCGTGGGCGCCGGCTTGGGCGCGTAGGGCACGAACGAGGTGCGCACCTGGTCGATGTCGAGGCTGCGCGCGGCGAGCGCGGCGGGCGGCTTGCCGCTCCGGGCGTGGTAGGTGCTGCGCGCCTTGCGGTCGTGCAGCGGCGAGGCGGCCGGCACCACCTGCGGCCCGTACATGATGCAGCCCAGCTCGCGCAGCCGCTTGCGCAGCTCGGGCGGCAGCTCCTTGAAGGCCTGCGTGTTGACAGCGCGCGGCGCGGCGCGCACGAGTGCGCCCTCGCACTGCAGCCGCCAGCTGGCGGCGTGCGCGGCGAGCGGCGTGTCGGGCGGCGCGCGCGCGCCGTCGGCGATCAAGTCGGGCTTGGTGCGCTGCGCGTGCGCGGCCAGCAGCGCGGACAGGTAGCCGTAGGCGCGCGCGGCCTCGTCGGGCGGCGCCCACTCGATGGCGGCGGCGAGGCAGTCGTGCAGCGCCTGCGTGGCGGCGGGCGGCGCGAGCGGCGCGCCCGCCAGCGCGCGCAGCACGCCCGACAGCCGCGGCGCCGCGAACTGCGCCGCCGCATTCACCAGCCGCCGGCACATGCGCGCCACGCACTCCGCCCACCGGCTGTTCTGCAGCGACGCCACTGCAACACGACCACGCTACACGTCACCACAGTGTCCCCGGCTCACGCTTTAGCGCAACACACACTTTTTTTTCGACGAACACCAACGCAACCATAGTTAAACACTCACCGGTAATACCGCACCCGTAGACGGTGTCAACAAGGTTCTCCGTGGTAAGATTGACGATGTGCTGTTGGTAGCACTTGTCAAGTAGTTCCTTGGGCAGCGTGGCGAAAGCCTTCGTGGGCCAGACCCGAGAGAAGTGCTTGGTGATCCAGCGCAGGCACTTCCGGTACAAGTCATCGAGGCTGTACACGGACGACAGCGGAAAGCATTCCAGGACGCCAGCCGTGCACACCGGGCAGGGCTGTTAAGGTCATAAAATAGAATAGAAATAATTTATTTGCAGGAATACCGTGAGTTACAGATGTATTCACAAGGGCTGGCATAATGGATTGAACGAAAGTAATGTTACTTACTTCCTTACTTAGATATTTTTGTTGGGAAATGGCAGATGCATGACATTGTCATATTTGCTTGAAGTGTATTCCAATTGGTAACTCACAGATACTGTCATTCACTCATTCAATCCATTCGTGCCCGCTCTTGTGAATCGACCTGTACAGGTCTTTATCATGTTATACGTAGTCAAAGTCAAAGTCAAAATATCTTTATTCAATTTAGGCTATAACAAGCACTTATGAATGTCAAAAAAAATCTACCACCGGTTCGGAAAAACCTCTGCTGAGAAGAATCCGGCAAGAAACTCAACGAGGTATATATATTTTTTTTAAAACAGATTTACAATATTATTAAATGATATGTATACATCACAAGTATTTAACACAACTTTATTTTTAACACAGTACTCTACCTGCTGCTAGCAAGCGTACAAACAAAAAGAGAAATTCGTCCATAAACTAATACACAATTAAATCATCATCATCCGAAAGCAGCCCTCTGAGTTACTTTGAGCTTCCTCATTTGGCCTATCGTTAGCGCCAACGACTCAGATCCGTATGTCATCACTAGCAACACACAGTGGTCAAAGACTTTTGACTTCAAACAGCTATGGCCCAAGCCCTCTTGTTCTGAGAGGAGGCCTGTGCCCAGCAGTGGGACGTTTATAGGCTGGGATGATGATGATGAGTTGTTGAATTATTTTGTCTCACTTAATTGACAAGATTTCATATTTCTAAGACTATAATTTGATTTGTTCTCTGTATTCTGGTTGGAAAGAGAAAGACACTGATATTTTTAAAATTTCGCTACGATTATTATTATATTATATTATATTTCGCTACGATTATTATATTATATATATTTTTTTTTTTTTTAAGATGTGCTTATTCTAAAAGGGCATAACTCCAAAACTACCACACAATAGATCCATTACTTTTGTCTAGTCTCTATTAAAAAAAAAGATCACGTAAATCTTGCGTGCGTAAATCTGACGTAGAAGTTGTCAAAATTATAACAAAATTATGAGAGCTCCTTTTTCTGGTGAAAAAGGCAAAGGAATCATATCTATTCTGTGGTAGTGTTGGCAAATTCAGATATATACATATTTTTTTTTTTAAATATGGAGAAATAAATTATAATAAATATTTTCCCATGTTCAGGAGGCAAAACTCTTTCGATTCCCGTAGTAATTTACAGGTGTTCAAAAAATGAAATCTTGACAATTGCAGCTACTAGCGTTTGTAACATAGTACATTGAATGAAAAGCGAATCGCCAAAACCCTTCATTCGTCGGACATCAATTAAGTATGTCTGTCAGTTCAGTATATCTATATATCTATGTAAGTAAGTCGAGTCGCTAAGGGAGAGAGTTATATAGGTTCTGAATATAGCAGGCAAGCTTAAAAGCAACCTTAGGCAAATAGGTAAGTAGCTGTATAGTCAATGCGAAGAAAAACACAATTAAATACCAAATCAGATAAAACAAACACAATCTCCACCTTACCCAAGTGGAGATAACAATACCAAACCTACTATATCCTATTCGTACTTCTATACTAACCAACTAAACTACACGAAAGCAGCAAACTAGGAACCCGGGTTCCACATTTAATTTACTCGCGGAATCTCTCTCAAAGTGCAGTGAGAGAGCCTATTCTAAGCTAAACTTACGTCAAGTGGGCAACTCTGCTGCCTAATTTCTAACACCCGTGTGCCGTGTGTGATCAAGAGGGACAAATACCAGTAACGAAGAATAAGAGTCTGAATAAATAAATAAACAGATAAAGCGGACAAGATCTTGGTGAATTTAAGACACCGGTATGGCATCTGAAACCCTCCAAAACCCTGGGAGAAAATTAGGCCTGTCTCTTCCGGTATAATACAAGACCCCGCCCTTACTCCATAGGCGTACTCTACACCGAAGAACATTCCCAGGGAAGCCTGTCCGTTACCACCGCTAGGTGACCTTGGCTCTCATTACCTAGGAATCGGCTTTTATTGAGCCGAGATCCGGTTGGGTTCTCCGCTACCCCAAGATTAATACTAAACCCAAAACTCGTAGCAAAATGAAAGTATTTCGGCCCATCTTCGCGCTCCTTTTTATACTTAAATTTTAGTTACATCTTCGACAAGGATTACATTTTCTACTCTGGCTATCCTGGCCTCTTTAGTTATTTTTTCTACTCTGGCCACGGTCGCTTCTTTTGTTACAATGGCTTCAGAAACTTGATCTGTCTGTCCGTCAGTATTGCCAGTGACCATATTTGAGTATTTTAGTAAAATAATATATTCGTTATTGATAATTTCATAATGAAATAGTCTCAATAGTGTACGAAATAATGTAATTTAATAAAACAAGTATATCTTTAATATATGTTTACAGGGCGCTTTTAAGTGTGTACTTGCGATAGCGCGCACGCAGGCGACACGCAATCCTAGCCCAATGCTTACGTTATCAGTATTAATCTTGATTGTGATTTAGACACAAGAGAAGTCTTTTGAAATTTGATATTCTGCTCTTTGTTCAGAGTCCCGGCATGTGTGCCGAAAGAAATCTATGTTTACATAAGATGAAACATTACAGACTGACGTCTGTAAGGTTACAATAGGGAACTTTAATCTGATGCATACCTTGTGGAAGTGGTGGCAGTACTTGGCCTTGAGCGTGAACATGATAGCCTCTTTGAGCCCCTCGAGCCCGAGCATGTCGGCTAGCGTGGCCAGCTCCACGATGCTGATGGAATCAGGGATCGTCGCCATGCCCGAGTATATGTGGCACAACGCGAAGTGGACCACGTTGAACGAGAAACTGGAATATATCGTACGCTTAAATCAGATACAACGTGTTGCGTGATCGCGTAAAGTAAACTATCGCATCTTAACTAACGATCATGATACTCGACGGTATTGCGCGAGATGATCGAGATACGATAGGCAAGCTAAAACGATACAAACGTAGAATCACCCTCTCCAAACGGTGCAAAAACGTGTCGAAACGCGGCGTATCGGAAATAACCATTGGCATGGTAACACCACGGGTTAACACCATAAATCACGAAGAAGAGAAGTTTAACTATAGAGTTTAGGGGGCTGAAACTTTGCAGATTAATTACTAATGTGGTGCCGGTGTGGCACCATCCGTTTTAAAGTTTTTTTTTTTAATTTTATAATAAACGAATAGCAAGATCGTATTGCCGACATCTCAAATTTTTACAAGGAAGGCAAACACGAACGAGTGGGTCAACTAATGGAATGTAAAATAATGAATGTATTTCCAGATATATATTGTCAATCTTTAGCCAGATTAAATGTGTCTTGTGGTCTTGTTAGGCTGATTTAATCTCGGCACCGAATATTAGAGTAATGTCACCGAGTAAAAGAGCATTACGAAGAGGTGACTCGCCTCGGGCCGGGATACATTGATTGCTTCGCTAATTGTGCCTATTTTGATAATGGAATTCAACTGTTCAACTTTTTTATCTATCGTTTTGAACGATCCTTTTGTACAAGCTTTTATTTAACTTGCAACAATATGTAACTTGTAACATTATGTATAATCTGAGCAGTGGCGTGACTATACCATCTGGGGCCCGTGGCAAATTCTTTTGATGGGGCACTAACGCCCTATCAGTAAATATTATCACGTTGTACTTAATTTAATTTTAAGTAAAATAAAATACTCAGGTACAATGTTAAAGAAATGTTTCTGAGCTCGCGGCCTCTTGGGCCCATTTTGTCAGCCCTGCCACCCTATAGTTACGCTACTGAATCTGAGGCCTTATTGTCTTACACATTTGGAATCACAATCGTTTTCACCAGTTCTTTTAGTCACACGGGATAAGTGATAAGACGAGGGCCTAGAAATAGATGGTGAATGCGATCACGAACCCCATCGACTGTATGACAGTAGGTACAATGTTTTAGTATTTACATGAAATAATAGAAAAGTTTCAAAAACTTACGGAGGCAAAACTATTACATTTCCAGCACTCTCAACCCAGCCACCACTCAATATCCTCGCGAAGTACTGACATCTGAAATATTATACATTATTAATATTAACATAGTTCACTTTAAACAATTCAAACAAAGTACGAAAGTTCTACATTACCTAGATGATAAAATACACTTATGAGCCTTGATTCGCCTTCCAGAAACTTCGACGATGACATCTGGTGTAATTTCCTCTAAAAACATCCTCAGGAGATCCTGGCCGAGTCTCGATTGGCAAAATCCGATAAGACTCGATGTCTGACTGGTTGTGTCTTCTGTTGTGCTATTTTCTAAAATCATTAACAGTTCTTAAAATTTCATTTAACAGCATTTTATTTGCTGTTTAATTTTATTTCTTACACTTTTACGAAATATTCAATTGGTTTACATGGTATGAAATTTTATTTAGATTAAAAATGAAGCTTATTTAATTCACCTTTAAGTTGCTCGATACGATACGAACGTCAAGCTAGGTAAAAAACTTTGCGTTAAGATTTTGTACGCAGCCAGTTTGAGTTTTTCAATTATTTGTAATTTTCTCTCTGTGTACCTGTTTTCTGTATCGCTTACTATTTGTGGTGTACAATAAAGTGTCATTGTACTTTCATTACAATATTTTTATGTCGGGCCACGGTTTTTCCGTAGACGAAGAACAAAGGTGCTTTATGGATTAACGGTCTGGTCCCGACTTTGTACAATCGGCAGCGCAGCGAACGATTTCTCTGTCCGTTGTTGTATGTATGGGAAAAGCACCGACCGCGCTGCGGTTAACTGGGAACAGGCCGGCAAGGCAGGTCCCGTAGGAATGATAATTAAGTATACAAGATCGCGTCGAAGTGTAACGAAAGGACCCTAGGTCAGTTGGTACTTACCGACGACAGAGCGGCACATACTGCTCTGCACGCTGCTAAGCTCCGACACGTCCGAGGCCGGCTCGTCCGTCTCCCCCCGGCTCGACGCCGCCCGCGGTCGCCCTTTGCTCGACAGCGATCCCGGCATACTCTTGCTGAACTCGTTCTTCAAGTGAGGAAACAACCTATTTAAACTCAAAGCATTCTCTGAGTGGAATGAACTAATGACATCTATTGGCCTAGACGTGCTTTGGTTTCCCCAATTGTTGTCAGGGATTGATCTTGTCATTCTGACATCTGAAACCGTCTCTTCATATACAGTAGTTATACTTGGCGTGTCGGTTTTTGGTGCTGGCCTATCTAGATCGGACAATTTGACGAAAAGATCACCAGATTGATCACCTGCATGTTCTTCGTGAATTACACCATCTCGCTGAAATGGGGACTTGTCTACGCCGGGAACTCGTGAAGGTCTCTCTTTCTTGGTTATTTCTAAAACACCCATACTTATAACTTCAGCACTATCACTTTTTGGCTTAGTTTCTGGGCAACTTATTATTTCTGATATACTTATATTTAGGTCATTGCAAAGCGATTCATATTTTTCAAATGTTCCGGGGCTACCTGAATCAGTTTTTGTAGACACTAGTGTTGATGTATTTGTTGCTGAACCCTTGATAGCTTTGCTTGCAACAGTTTTGGTCTTCACTTCAATGGTGTTATTTTTTTTAGAATTCAAAGAAAGCCTCGCTGGCATCTCTTTTAGAGTTGATTTCCCACTCAGATCGATATACATTGAAAACATATTCTTCTTTTCTATAGAACTTTCAATTTCACTCTCGTTTTTCGGTGGTATAGAGTCTGGCAAACTAGATAAGTCAATATAAAATTTCTTGCTTGATCTTTCATTCTCAATACTTAGCGAACTTGAGCTCTTATTGATATTATCAGAAATGCTACTACAATTTGAATCGTATTTTAAAGAATTGCATCCCTTTTCACCTGGTTTTTTGTTATTTCCTGGGATGCTAGACGTGTTTTTTCCATCATCTGTCTTAGGGCTCATGGACATATCAACTACCCAAGCCGCAGCAGACGATGGTTTGGGAGACTTCCTATTGTTGTCTTCTTCTATCGGTGGTATGTAAGCTCCAGACACTATAGGAATATTTTCTATTCGTCTTCTTGGAACAGGACTATCAGAATGACTACCGACCTGCGGTAAATAATCATCTATTGATGCACCTCCAGAAACAATAGGAGACGACTCATTATACTTCTGTACCTTTTTAAGATTACCAAAGCTTTCTGGTCCCGATAACGAAGAGTTCATTTTACTATCGTCAGAATCGAGCTGTTTCATTGTGCAGACATTCAGTGACATTATAGAATTATGTGGTGTACTCGTCACAAACACTGTGCTAGATAGCAAGGAGTTTTTTTCGGGGGTTTTATTAGAAGTATCCCCGGTATCTATCGCCTTGTTATTTTCGTTCGCTAACACAGGTGCATCTTCGTAAGTATTTACACACAGCGAATCTTCGGTTATAGGAGTCATTTCGAAAATAGTTGGCGATAGATCCTTTTGGATTGAATCTGGGTCTTTATTGTCAGGTTGCTCTAATGAATCCTCATTATCGTTGCTTTCGGACCAATCATTAGGACTAATATCAACTTTAGCTGTGGAACAAGGAACGGGTTGACTTGGCGTTGGTAACACGTCTGACGACTCTTTTGGTAGAATTTGTATGTTTATAGTGTCATCGTCTTCGTCCGCTAAACTTGCAGCGTCAATAAAGCAAGACGTTGACTTGAAGGGTGATTTTTGAACTAAACTGGGGCACAAATCTTCTGAAACATAAAATGTGACAAGTGACAATTGGTGAATTACTAATAGATAACTTGAAATTATTGTTATTGTAACACATTCATTTTAACTACCGTAAAATGAGGTATTTTGCTACGATATTTGCTCCAAATTTCATAATCTTTGTTTTATTTTGAAAATTATTATGCTGTGGTATGTTTATATATGTATTTATGTAAAGTAGATCACCCCTACTATGATGCCGGCTTGCTTAAACTACGTCATAATGTTATATATATTATAAACTTTAATTTAGGAACAATGTTATCCGGCGTTTGGGTAACTATGCTCCTGAATTTAATTTCATTCATAATTCATACTAGGTTTTGTGCATTTTTACCCCATCATTATCATTGCACTCTGTCTTATCACTGTACGGCGTCTGACAGGAAAAGAAAATAAAATACTTATTAAAGCAAAAATTGAAGTTCAGTGTTGTCATTTTTTTGGGAAGTGTATCGGGTACCGAGACTTCGAACTGCAAGACATTAAACAAAATACAGAACTGTAGAATAATTACCCAGTAACCCCATTTTACGGTATTTGTTAAAATTGTATACCTACCTACTTAATATAGGTTTTTAACCTGGGGAGGTTGCTAGGGTCCCGTGATTTACGCAAACACAGTATGAAAAAGGGAATAGTTATTTATGATACAAGTGCGGAAAGTAGGCAATTCCCAACGAGTGGCGGAGAATTTGAAACACGAGCGAAGCGAGTGTTTTGAGCCGGCACGAGTTGGGAATTTCCTACTTTCGACACGTATATCATACAACGTTTTACAATGCATTAAGCGAGGAAAAAAATCGAGGCAGTGACTACATCATTTATTTGCCATACTCCTTTTACTACAGTAGCAGGCAGTACATACCGACATGCACGCCAAACCAAATTCGTTAACGTATACACTTTATTAAACCAACTTTCATAACAATCATTGACTCAGAAGATTAGAACAGCTACAGCTACTAATGATAGGTAAAGGAGACTTTGTTTTAGTATCGTGATTTTTTATGATTAATTATTAGCCATTGTTGCTTGACATTTTCCACACTTATATTGGCTAGTCCTTATCTCCTGCACGCTCCTATAATGCTAAATATCAGTGCAACCCGTGAATAAATCCGAGTAATAGTTAACTATCATCAAGTATATTTTTTATATTATGTATCTAATCTACCTTAACAAAAAGTTACCGTAAATCTGAGATTGTTTAGCTTTGGAACTGTAAATAACTCAAAATTGGTTCACTAATTCTAATAGATAAAAGCAATAAAAAGAATAAGACGTACCGGTAGATGTTATAATATCCATGTGTGTAGAAGTAAATTATTCTATCAATTTACGATGTTTTTAACTTAGGTATGTATATTATAGTTCACGTATTTCAGGATTGAGTTTGTCACTGGCTGGCAATATGTGCTTCGTGGAGGACGTAAGGCGGCGTAAAGTCAGATATAAATTCATCATTTGAACTTTTCATTTTAATTTACTTATCAATTATCAAAAATTAATTCACCGGACTGAACTCATGAACATTACTTTGGCGGGGTTTCATGACAGGCGCGAACGGGTAACCATGATTGGTTCGTGCGACGTCGTGCGCGCGCACTGGAAGCTCATTGGTTAACTTTCGAGTGCGCGCGCTTGACGTCGCACGGTCCGAATTGGACTCAAGAATTTATTTCCTTTTTTTTTCATAACTTTAGACAGAATTATAATACGAATTTACGTGAAAAAATTTTATTAATGTTCTCTTTTCTGTCCCGTTTAATCTGTATTATCTTATCAGTAAATATTCAGTTGGTTGCATCAAAAGTTTTCTTATTTGTTCAAAGCCTATCTATAACGACTCTTTAGACTTATTTTTTTTAACAATAGTTTGGACATAATTTGGCAATTTAAAAAGTTACTTTACCGCACAAGTGCGGTAAGTAAAATCCATACAACTTTACTGCACACTTGTGGATGCGTGCAGGATCACTAATTTTCTATGGATATGTTGACCCACGTCAAGAGGCACTTTCCGAGCACGTGCATTGTAAAATACTTACAGGTCAAGGAACCTAATAAATAATAAATATCACGGGACATTTCACACCAATTGACCTAGTCCCAAAGTAAGCTTAGCAAAGCTTGTGTTATGGGTTATAGATAGATACATACTTAAATACACATTAAACACCCAAGACCCGAGAACAAACCTTCGTATTTTTCATACAAATATCTGCCCCGCCACGGGAATCGAACCCGGGACCTCAAGCTTCGTAGTCAGGTTCTCTAACCACTAGGCCAACTGATACTACTGTAAAGTCGCGCGCGGTGGTATCGCCATCTTGGGCGCGCTCGGACAACTGGTAAATATGGCGCGCGGTGTGAGTGAGTGGATAAATGAAATTTTGAATGAGGTGAAAGGTGAGTGTAAAAGAGTAAAGAAAGTTATGGAATGAGGGTTGGTACAGACGCGCGTGTAAAGGTAAGTCAAGACGTCTGTAGGTGGAGCGATCGAGCTAAAGGTTTTATTTTATAATTTATTATTGTTGGGAAATAATTAATAATTACGTTAATACATTTCGTAAAGATATGTAAATGTGTATATATATGTGTATGTGTAAATTTACCTTTCACGTCATCCGTGTAAGCATACTGTCGTTCTTTATTAATAAACCGTTCACAAATTTCTCTTTCAGCTAATTTAGGAGGAAACACTGATTCCCAGGAACCAGTTTCTGAAGATAAAGATGATGACTCCATAATAAATATCTCTTCATTTTGACGCTGCTTTTCTTCTTTAGATGATTTGCAACACCCTAGATCTTTGCGTCTGCTCGGTTGGTTAAGTTTCTGTCCATTGATATCAGCATGCGTGTTAGATATGACTGTATTACTCGTACTTGGTATTTTTGTTCTGTGATTTGGATTGCTGTCTACTATAGAACTGCTAGTAGAATAATGAGCATCATCTACGGTTAAATCGTGCAAAGTGCTTTCTGTTAATGATAAATCAGTTAGAGTAACGTCTTTATGACTGCTAAGGCTTTCCAAAAGACCGGTGTTTTCCAGCCCTGAGTCTGATGAAGTGAATACGTTATCCATTTTGGAAATATTGTCCCCAACATTTAATTGAGGGACGCACGCAGAAGAGCTAGCGCCTGGTGAAAAATTATACGCAGCAGACAAGTAGTCTGAGGAGGAACTGGGTTCGTCGGTGATCAAGCTGTCTGGGGAATAAGCGAGATCAAATGATTTCTCCGCATAGGACTCGCTGTTGCAGCTCTTCGCTGAATTTCGGAACTCGACTTGATTGCTACTAGACTTCACACTATTGACAGCATTATTCAATTTATCATTAGTTTTTATGATTTCGGACACAACTTTATCTTTCGGATGACATTTAAATAATATATCACAACTGTTGGAATGTTTGACTGGTTTGGAAGTATGACTAGAACTAAGAGATAGCGAAGTGGGTTTATTACACTGTGAAGATTTGGCTTTCTTCAAATCATCAGATTGTGTTTTATTAATTGAGTAAAATGCATTCGAAAGAGCGTCTTGTTCTATCAGCTCTTTTTCTAATAAATTTCCATCAATGGGTACCAAAGCGTAGTATTCTTTTGTTAATTCGGTGCTTGGACTAGAGCTAATACTTTTTTGACATCCTTTTTCGACATAGGGGCTTAAGCACTTCGGAGTCAAAAATATTTCAGTGTCCTCAGGTTCTTCTTTATCGATGCAGTTGTTATTTGGAATCACTCTTACAACTTGAAATGTATCGTTTAGGTAAGCAAGTATTTCTTTTTCTTGATTTCTGATATTGCACTCCGTATAAGCATCACTGTAAACACAATGAAAACTAGTTACGTTGGTTAAACAAAAAACTAATAAAATGTAATGTCCAAGATACTTCAGTCGACTTACCTCACAAAGGAATAAATTTCGTCAAAGGTACTGCGCCCAATGTTAACATGCAAAATGGTTTCAAGCTTATGGTAAAATTCATTCGTGCGAGCTTTTAGTATACAAGAATGAGTTAGGACTTTTAATTTCCCACACACCACTTCAAGGTCGGAATAGATAGACTCATCAAATATTCTGCAACAAGGTACCGGGAATATTAAGTTAAATACGTGCAAGACTTGAGGCAAAGTCACACACAACTAAATTAATTAAATAAATATATAATGTAGGTTAGGTTGATGGACAATACTGATTTCTACTGATATGTATTGTCACTAGATTACATAACAAATGTAACGCCATGTACATTTTCACAAAGACATAACAGACGCCTCGAACGGTAGGTAAAGATGATTAGGGAATTGATGTATAGGTAGAGTCATTCACGATGACGCGTGCCGTGGTTCTTATTACAATGTCATTAATGTCTAATTTTGACAAAATCACGCGTCTTCGTGGATGGCACTAGGTATATCGATGACGGATAAAATTAGCGTTTAGGGTTTTAATGAACTGCACCTGAATCCCAAGCATAAGTAAAATATATGAAGTCTTTATAGAAATGAATCGTACCTTGCAATGTCTTCTTCTAATTGTCTTTGAAGATGAATCTCCAGCTGCGATGCTTCATCTGAAGCTGAGGGCTCGATCGCCGGTTCCGGCTTAACCCTCGTACGAGCCCCCGGCATTAAGCATCTCTTACGCCTGCAATTAAATACCAGAAGATATAACGCCTAATTAGACTACAACAAGTGTTGTTCTTACTCGGGCGGTCAAGTTTATGAACAATCAAAGATGTAGTAAGTTGGATTTTTTTATCAAATACCTGGGGCATACTGTGAGTTTCTACATTCCTATAAATAAGACCAGGTACTATATATATATGTGTATATATATATATATATATATATATATATATATATATATATATATATATATATATATATACATATAAGATACATTTGTTGTATTTATATTCTCTCTATATTTATTTACACATTTTTGCATTCATTAAAACCAAAGTGAAAAGCTTGTTATTTAAACCAAAATAGTGATTGAATTCAAAATAGAAGTGCACAAGAAGCTTTTGAACATCAGCTCCGTTCTTTTTATGTGAATCAAACGGATTCTGTGCACAATGTGAAAAAACCATTGACGTCTGCCCGTATTTTAGAGGTTAGTATTTTGTTGATAAATAAAGTATTCACTAGTTGTTATTTATCGATTAAGAAACATAATAATTATAGTTATTTCTTAAGTTTATACCTTTGTGTCCTTGATTTATACTAAGCGGCAAAAAATCTGACCCTCAAATGTAGGTAAGTACCTACCTATGCAGTAATAGGTAAGTAATTGTGTGTGAAGAGTGGGCCTTTTGTGCCGCTGAGTATATTATGTTATACTTAGTTCTCAGATGAAATAAACTTAGTTATATCACAAAACAGATAGGTTACAGAAATCAATCTACAATTCTACATGGCTAAAAGTTGGCCAGGCATATCACGATGTTCCTGAGAAACAATACGGCAGATCGATTAGAGCAACGTATTCGTCGATATTCTAATTCTTATAAGAAGAAAAATTTAGGTACGACGAGCGAAGCGAGGAGTGGTTAGTATTAATTGTGATCAAGACGCACGAGCCGAGCGAGCGAAGCGAGCGTGCCGCGGCAGCGGCCGGCGAAGTGCCAGACCGATATGGCGGCGTTTCATGATATGCCTAGGAATTTCATGATCTGCCTAAACTGGCCAAATCATGAAATGACGGCGCTTCATGATATGCCTAGGAATTTCATGATTTTCCTAAACATCACTAGGCAAATCGTTAAACGGTGAGTTTTGAACGATATGGCGGATGTCCCTTAGCTAATTCATGAAATGGCGGCATTACACGATATGCCTAGGAATTTCGTGATCTGGCGGATTTTACGATCGGCCGCCGACATATACATTATTTTCACACAAGCATCTTTTCTTAGTAGCAAAGCTTCACACCGCGCTTTTTCATGACGTATTCATAATTTCATATTTTTTCAAGTACTTAGCAATTTTTTATTAAGTGTTTTATAGTGTTCACGTTTCTTTTCTTCGCATATTTCTTCTTCTTCTTCGCAAATAATAATAATATTAAATTATCATGGGAGACTTGACACCAATTGGGTCAATCCACGTAACTCGGACACGACAACGAAAAAATTAAGTGTTGAATTTGTTTTTTTTGCTGATTGTCTTTGCTAATGCAGCAAAGGAGTCTTCTGTACAGCATCGAGTTCATAAACTTGTGAGCAAAAATTTTAACAAAAATATATGAACACGACTCTATTGCTAACGGCGTAAGTAAAAGCGTGTTCAGATATTTTCGATATAATTTTTGCTTACAAGTTTATGAACTCGACAAGTTATCAACCTCTCTCCTCGGGAAATCGAAGCTCTTTCTAAAGAAACTTATTTAGATGCAGTATTTTCTAAGGCTTCAAAGGTTATTGGCATCTTCATAATGTACTGGCAGTGCTGCAGTGTGGAAAATTGCAGAAAGCTCAATTTTCCCAAGCGTTTGACAAAAGGGTAAAAAAAGTAACACAAATATCCCACTTGCAGAATTAAAGAAAGAATTAAAAGCCTTTTGTAATATAGAGTATACCATATTTCATGATGAATGCTTAAAAAATGATATATTTGTTTGCTAGAAATAATATAAATATTCAATAGTGTTCTGGTTAGTCGCAAGTAATGCGAGTCACGAAATCGACGTAACGCGAGTTATATATATATACATTATAGTTAATTACATAAATGTATATCTTTGATTTAATTTAGTTTTAGTTATTTTAATTTAATAGTAGTTTTAGTCCTATAGATATTTTGTATTTTCTTAATATTTTCTGTATATTAACGTTTTTATTTAATTTGGTTAAATATTAAAGAAGTTCGATTGTTTATGTCATTGTTTTGTTATTTTGTCAGTAATTAATTCATTCAAAAATCAAAGGGAAATCAATAAAGATACAAGGTACTAAAAAAACTTTGTTTGAGGTAAAGTACTTCGATTTATTATTCACTTTTTTTCCCTTTTGATATTTTTAAAGTACTTCGATATAGGCAGCAATGGATTTGAAATATACGACAAGATAGGAGAAGTAACGCGAGTCACCATGGATGGACCCAATTAACCTAGTCCCAAACTAAGCAAAGCTTGTAGTATGGATACTAGGCAACGAATAATCGTACTTATATAGATAAATACATACTTAAATAAATAGTACCTGGGCGACCGAGCTCCGCTCGGGCTGAAACTCGGTGACCAGCATTTTCCCAGAGATAAGATCAAGCTAGATCGATTTTTCATCCCCGAAAACCCCTACATACCAAATTTCATCGAAATCGTGCCGTTTCCGAGATCCGAGTTTAAATGTCCAAGACCCGAGAACAAACATTCGTAATTATTCATACAAATATATCTATCCCGGCCGGGAATCGAATCTCTAACCACTTCGCCAACCGGTCGTCACATATATATACCTACACTCAGTGAGCTCTTAAAAAACCTTCGGATTTTAGAAGCACGCTTCGGGCTTGCTTCGGGTATAGTATAGACGATGTCACGCGATCGTGATATGCGGTTCTGTTCTGTTATCAACTTGCAAAACTTTTCAAAAAGTTATGTAAAAAATAACCATCAGTACAAAATAAACCTTATTTACCTTTTTCTAATTTTAACACAGTATGACTATTTGTCATGATACAAATAAAACAAAAACAGCATTTTCGAATTCTTCCATCGTTAATTCAAATAGAGAACATCCCGCCTTAACACACTATTTTTATTTGGAACTAGATAGAGCTGTTGTTATTGGCTCTGTGCACGACATCAGCGCCACCTAGCATCCGCAACTTTTTTGGCTCTGATGCTCTGACGTTTTGAAATTTAATCGCGACATGGTGACAAAAATCAAACCTATAACGTATTAATTTATAATACAAAATTACTGTGTTACCCTTATTTGGGTGGACAAAAGGTTGTGAATTCATTTTTGGTCATTAAAATTAAATGAGGTAAGTAAAATTTATTCAATAAGTGTGTTTTATTTTCGTTATGTCAGGTTTTGTTTACTTCATGTTTCGTTGTACTTTTACTGTAAAACGAAAAGATAAAGCTATCTTATTGGTTTCTTTGAATAATAGTAAAATTATATAATTGTTCTTATATCGCTAGTAATAAATTAAATATCGAGGGCAAACCTCAATTTTATAGGCACGATTTTGGCATTTTTAGCATTAAGATGAGCATTTACATTCAGAAAGTATCATTTGGTAACCTGGACCTGATGAAGAAGACCGTGATGACCAATGGAACTCATCAAAGCTAAGTAATGCTCGCTCGTTTATAAACGATCATGATTAATATACCTACCTAGATAAGCGACTAAGAAGAAGCTTTAAGTTAATGATTCTTTCGAACTGATCTAATGCTGAAGCAAGAAGGTAGGCAACGAAACTCTGTTATAAAACAAAGCAAATAAGTCGTGTTTGGGCTTAAGGGAATCGTTGTGAGATGTACTTTGGCTACAAATCACTAGGCTTGAGTCGGTCCTGAACTAAGAACTAAAAAGAATGAATTCCCATCGCGGACCGAAAAGAACTAGTTCCTCGTAAACGATCTTAATCGGTCTCGGTCCGCGCTCCTTTGGCTCCGGAGCTAAAACGGAGCGGGAGCTGGAAGTGAGCGAGTGAACGAGGAAACGAATAGGTAAAGAGCGGAGCGGACGGCATGGCGCGGTGCTCGGTCGATGTGAACGAGACAAATAGTATTATTTCAAAGCGTATCCTGCTCAAGTGCGAGAGAGACGCATTTATTTTACATTGTACCTACATTGTCCGCTTGTTTGATGATACCAAAGAACCATACTTAGAAACCCGGTTAAACGAAACTAAACACTACGACAACAAATAAATATTTGTTTTTTTTTTATCTGATTACAACGTATAATTTTTATTATACTATGCTCCTTATTTTTTAACATTCCGATCTTTAGCTCCCAGTTCAGTTCATGACCGATTCGATTCTAAACTCCCTCCTTTCCCTTTCCCTTTCCCTTTCCCTGTTTCGGTCGGAGCCGCTCGGAGCTAAAGGAACTAAAAGACCGAACTAGTTCATTTGACCGATTGAGCGAGGTTTCCCTTTAAAGACCGAGCGGGCGCAACTCTACAAATCACTAAAAAGTGAAATATAAAGAAAATTTTAAAACAAAAAAGTAAAACCGACTCCAAAAAAATAACAAAAAATGGAACCGACTACAAAACCCTTGAAAATATTTTTCTAGGTACGTACTAGCTCGAAGTCGGTGACTCAGCACGAGAGCACGACCCAGCAGGAGGGATTGAAACCCATAGTATGTAAAAGCGGTAGACGACTATTGTCCCACTCCTGCTGTACGTACCTAGAAAAATATTTTTAAGGGTTTTGTAGTCGGTTCCATTTTTTGTTATATTTTTTTATTTTTTTGGAGTAGGTTTTACTTTTTTTTCATTTTGGTGGGCACTAAGGGAGAGGAAACGCGTACTTTTACATAACACAAAGCCCGTATAATTAACTAAACTCAATTTAAGCCGTAATAAACTAAACTGAAGTTAAATACCTCTTTCTCATCTGTTTGTCTATGATATTTGAATAATGTTGCCACTCAAACAATAGCTGGATTCAGCTTTCATTTTAGAAAACTAATAATAATAATAATATAAAATCAACGTATAAAAATCGAGTTTGAAAAATAGTACAATGCGTCTTAAGGGGCGTAAGAAGGGGATTACTAACGAGTCTATTAGTAGGCTTTTAATGATTCGAGTTTGTGATCCGGGTAAAGACCCGTGATACACACAATGATTTTCATCACATTGTGAGGAAAAAAAATTAAAAAAGAAATTATTTTGTGTCTAAACGCTTCATAGCGCGGCAAAAGAAAGACGCTAAAAACAACCTGAATAAAAATAAGCTACCCGCCGATACGGGGAGTAAAACAAAACTCGAAAATCTCGTAAATATTTGCGTCAGCATAACGATACGAACTTTTATTTTCGAATTGCGTAGTAAGTAGCCCCCCAGATTGTCACTATTTTCGAGTCGTCTACCATAGATTTCAACATGCTAAGAAAAATTTACTAAAAATCATTGCAAAACAATTTGATATAAATTAAAAATATAAAAATAACGAAGTTTCATGATGCGTGGAAAACTTTTATGGTGTTAAATTGGATTATAGCTAAGTTTTAAAGATGTAAATAAAACGTTGGCTGACTTGAAACCTCTTTAGTCTGAAATGACGTACCTACTTACTTTTTAAAACTAATGTCATAACTCCCTTGAGAAGAAAACTGTAGGTACGTAAATCCATCCATAACTCCCCCGGGAACAATTTAGGCCATTGTCCTTTAGTATACAGGCATGGAGTAGATTTTCTCAATGTCGCAAATATAATATAGTATACTTGCTCGTAGAATACTTGCTCGTCAATTAACATCATTGACAAGCAAGTGTGATAAAAATACTATATTATATTTGCGACTTTGAGAAAATCTACTGGTAAAATATGCGAATAAAATAGGTAATCGCAAACAATATAAAACGCTTTATTAAAAATCGCTACATGAAAAAAAACTGTTAAAATTGTGTTCGGAAAAAAATGCGGAAAGAATATTAGCTGCAAGGAAAAATGTTTTTGGGAAAGCGATCTAACAAATCATTTTTGATGTCGAATAAATCAATAAAAACAAACGTATTAAAGTTAAATACCACCGCTGGGAGTAATATCTTAATAAAATGTATGATAATTTCTAAGTATTTATAACAGTAGCTAAGATTGTGATAATACTTTATATAAGACATTAATTTCACGAAATGTATGCACCTACCTATCGTCAAAATGTCTTGCAATCTATCATCTAATCACCTGATATCAATCGTCAGCAGTAGCTTGATAATGGGAGATTACGCAATTCACTTTCTACCCATCGTTTACAACTTACAAGTCTATCAAGATGTAAAAAAATGTGAAGTTAGCGCCAAACGAATTGGGACAATCCGAAAATGGGATTCACGGTACGCAGAGCTGCAGGGCTACTACGAAACTCGAAACTCGAAGTTCGTGTCGTGCGGTCCCTCTGACATATATATTTATATTATATTATATCGCGGGACAATTCATACCAATTGACCTAGTCCCAAAGTAAGCTTAGCAAAACTTGTATTATGGGTACTAAGCAACGGATAATAGTAGATTGTTGCACCAAGCAGAAAGTTATTTATTATCGCACCGAGTGCCGATTTGGAGCCCGAGCATTAGCGATGGCTTTAAAAAGCACGAGGGCAATATGAATTACTTAAAGCGAGGTGCATAATCTGCTTTTCTTTCAACTATTACAGGAATAGTAGACGAAAAAAAATTCATGCTAAACAATTAATAGGAAAGAAATGTCAATAGCACTCGATGATTCCTTTTTTTGAAGTTTACATTCGCACTCTCAAAAAATGACCACGGAAAAATCGCAAGGTGCCCGCCAATTTTTTTTATTTTTATTTCTTACTTTTTGTTGGCAGAGCTAGTAGCCAGCAGATCTGTCCAATTTCATAAGACCGTCAGGTTGAGCAACCTAACATAGATCTTTTTACACTATGCAGGCTAATTTTACAGCAAAAATACTTGTGTTACCTCTTTGGTGGTGCAATTAAAAAAAATCTAAAACAATGCAATAAAGGATTTGCATACATTTTTTCTGCTCTAGAGCAGAAAAGTCCCGCTTTGTGCTGGGTATTTAGTGCGGTTATGATGAAATTAAAGCATAGTTGGAAGAAAATATAATTATACTAGCTTTTGCCCGCGACTTTGTCCGCGTGTACTTTAGTTATCAGGGCATATGTTTTTATTAACCCCCGTTATAATTGTGACATTTGTACCTGTGTGCATAGCGAAGTACTACGCCGTAAACGATAGGAAACAGTTTACTAAAGTACTTCGCTATAAACAACATTTATTACCAGTTTTGAGTTTTATGCAAAGCGGGAGAGTAAATTAATTATCTCGTGTGCTTCCGGCGAGAACCGAATCTTACTCTAGAACCCGAAGTATATATTCGAAATTGCACTGTACTTACATAATATTTTGTAAATTAGGTAAAAGATGAATAAGAACGGACAATCACACAAAAATTACGCTTATATTAATATTATTGATTTTATTATGCACAACCCGATGAGTAATTTTTAAGTTAGGTACCTACTGCATAATTATTTGCAAATTTATTTCACACATCATTTTAAATATCAATTTAATTTCCACATTTTATGTGTACATTTTGTATGAAAAACCCCCGCCCCTATTGAAGTCGCCAACACCATACGGATCATTTAAAATTATGACCCGCCATATTTTTAGTCTACAAATAAGGAAGTCTTATAGAAACTCCCCCCTAATAAGTCGAAAGCTACTTCTTCTTTCTTTATCTTTGCCTACGCAGATCATTTTTATTTTTAATCAGGACCCTGTAAGTATACCAATTTTCATAATGCTAAGCCCAGAAATGAGAAATTTTCCATACAAACTTTACCACCTATTTTACCCCTTTAGGGGTAATTATATCCATTTCACCTACACAGTTATTTTTTTATTGTAATCGAGAACTTTTATACCTATTTTCTTACTTCTAAGTCCAGAAATTAGAAAATTACCATACAATGTTTACCCCCCTATTTCACCCCCTTAGGGGATGAATTTCTAAAAATCCTTTCTAAGTGCTCATTTACTACTTACTTTATTTGAACTGAGTGTAAAGTCACGCGCGTAGATCCCCTTTACCTAAGCTCTTACCAAGTTACAGTCCCCACAAGTGGTGGAGTTAGGCGCGGTCGGTGTACTTTTTATGAGGGACCTGTGTTGTCCTGGTATAAGGCCAATTTAACGACATTGCAGTCGTATGATTTAGTAAAGCAGAAATTGACAGAACAAATCCGTCGCAAGAAGACTTGGCTCAGTCTTTTTATTATGGAAAACTGGAGCCTATGGCTGTGAAATAGGAAAAAGATGGAAAACTGGAGCCTATGGCTGTGAAATAAGAAAAAGATCGAATACCTGGAGCCTTTGGCTGTGAAATAAGAATAAGATGGAAACCCAGCGGCCATTGCAGTCGTTGTTGAACTGCAACTCCGCTCTGGGGTGCTGAGAAGCAAGAACATGAACACCAAGAACCTTCATCACCTGATGAAGAATGATGGGCAGAACATGAAGTATGAAGACTTCCACAGCTGATGAAGAACATTAGGGAACTTGTAGTTAGTTATAAAGTGTAGTTACAGGTATCAGGTTTAGGAATGGGTAAGTCAATGTGTTCAGCTTGGTAATTTAGGTGAGCACATTGATCGTGGTAAAAACCGTTTACCATGAGCTGGATGAAAGCTCGGGTGCACCTTTTGAAGGGACCTGGGTTTGCATGCATCTCATCTATTCCGGTAATAGATGGAATGTTATGGCAGTTACCGCTGTCATGATGTTTTGTCTAGGAATAGAGAAAAACTGGTCTTGTTGTCAGCAACTGCCGTCAAAGCAGATGCTGAGAGCATAGACAAGTAATGCTAGCAACATGTGCTAGTAGAGCAGATGTTGGCAGCATAGACAAATTATGCTAGCAACATGTGCTAGTGGAGCAGATGTTGGCAGCATGATATTGTTGCCATGAAGCACAGTTGTCTAGTGGCATTATGGCCAAAGATTAAATGTGACACGGATGTTTCTGAAGCAAGAATGACGTGTCAAGTTGCACCGGCAACGTCACGCGTCTTTCCATTAGCTAGGTTTTTACCGAAAAGGCGCCGTGCCTTTTTTGTGACGGGTTTTTTTTTGGCCGGCGAAGCCCCATCCTTAGTTTTTTTTTTTTAATCTATAAAACTGATAGTGATTATAGTAACATAGACTACAATTTTATGAAAAGGATGTGGCTAGTCTTTAGAAAAGGCCCTTTTTTCTATCTGTAATGTCCCCTTTAGGTAAGGCTCTTAGATTAGGTCCCCACCTCTGAGAGGAACGAGGGATATGTAGGAACTAGGCTGTATACCGCTGGCAGGTGGTAAAACTGACCACCTGGCACGCTTGATTGACTGTATTATGTATAATGATAGTATTTTTGTATTGTATGATTCTAGAATTTGATACATGCCGGAGCACAGATTGCTCCCGACTCCCGACAGTCTGAGCGGCTGGACCTATAAGTATCTGTAAAGTATTGTTAAGCTCTGAGTACATTAAATCCAAATACTGAAGAAACATCCTTTTTATTTGAACTGAGTGTAAAGTCACGCGCGTAGATCCCCTTTACCTAAGCTCTTACCAAGTTACAGTCCCCACAGTACACATTACATTGGAGGCGTGGACGGGACGGATCCGTCCCGCGGCATACCTAAGGTTCAGCATGATAGATATTTCAGGGGTAGACATTTGTATGAATAATACGAATGTTTGTTTTAGGATCTTGGATGTTTCATATAATATCCGTTGTCTAGTACCCATTGTACACACTTTGCTTAGATTGGGATTAGGTCAATTGGTGTCATTTGTCTCATGATATTTGTTTATGTATCAATAATAATATGCTATCAGTAGTTTTTACATTGAAGTCCCAATCACAGTCATTACATACCTACTCTCTGTGAAGTCCTTACGCAGAGGGTAAGCAAGGTACCTAACGACAACTAATGTATGAATTCGGAATGCTAATCATGCAGCCGACAAGCAAAATGCTGGCGAATGACATCATACATTACAACAAGTAGACACTGATATCACGCCTATTCATATGCACGACGATCAACTCCAAACGAACAAAACCTGTATCCTATACGAGACTACATACACACCCATTATTAATTAAATTACGTGAACTTAAATTTGTCGTAAAAGGTGGGTACGCAACGCACGGCACCAATAGAAAACGTAATGTTAAAAACCAGTGTTAAAAACATATAATTATTAAGTAGCTACTGGCTACTAGCATTTAATTCACACACACACACTCTCTCTCGCACACACACGCACGCACGCACGCACGCACGCACGCACGCACACACACACACACACACACACACACACACACACACACGTCTACGATATATCTGTAAATCAATATTGTTATTTTTATTTTATAATATCTTTTCAATCTATGCCTTTGTTCTTTTCATACCACCTAAGAGTAGAGTAGTAACTACTGGCAACTGAGGGTTGGAGACCCAGTGACCTGACACAAAGGCTCTGCCTAGTTCTAGCTCCAGTCACCCCCACATAAGTGTAAACTGCACACTTAAATTTATTAAATATGTTTGATACTATAACTTTGTGGTGGAGAAATATAAGTAAATAAAAATTATTATTATCATTATTAATATTGCTGTTAAAAATAAATTACTTTTGAAGTTCATCTATTGAGATGGTAACCCCTTTGAGTATTTACCTAGATAAATACTCAAAGTACCCACATGGAAATGCTACAAAAAAAAAAAGACAAATGAGTGAAACCATAAGAGTAATTTAAAACTAAAGTGCTAAATAACTTAACAAAATAGTTTACCTACAACTACATACAACCACAGGCCTGATATTCAACTACACATATGCAAAACTGAGATAAAAATAAGGATAATACGAAAAATGGTTTACTTACTATCTCTGTTTACCACAATCCTAGCTCGTGGAAAATCAAGTTGCAGCAGATTATAAGTGGTTACCTATTTTTTTTTTCTCTACTTTATTTTTTAAACAAATATGAATGCAATTATCACTGGCACAGTGCGAGTCGGACTGCATGATTCAAATTTTTAGGTATATCTAAATATAGTATGCCTTAAACTGCTGTGTCCATAAAAATATCAAGTGTTAGCAGCAGAGCCCTGCTTCTAATTAATATTTACGAATTTTGTTTTTTACTTTTTCAGTGAAGACCCATGTATGGCTAGCGTAACTTAAGCTTGGGAGAATGCAAGAATCCATTATGGTCTTTTTTATATTAAGGCTATTAGTTCCCTTTCAGAATTTTTGTTTTTGGGCCCAGTACTTCTTCCAAGTTGTGCTAATTCTTCTGTCAATCTCATTCTCATTGCATTAAAGGAAACCAATTTACCTGTGTACACATTTTCATTTGCATATTCAATCGGTTTTTCATCTAATTTGATTGTTTTCTTTTGACTGTTTGACATAATTTTAGTTCTGGACGCATTCATATGTAAGCCGTTTTTTTTTTGCTTTCAGAGTTTAATTTTTGTAAAATTGATTCTAAATCTGTTACGGATTCACTAAAAAGGAGAATGTCATCTGCGAACCTTAGGTGAGTATCCTTATGCCTTTATTTTAACAATTAATGTTCTTGAACATGTCTGCGAGTTCTGCTATGAATAGCTTTGGAGAGTGGGTCTCCCTGCCGCATCCCTCTTCCAATTTTTTGTGAATTCCTCTCCTTGTCTTTCTAGTTTTACTCTACTTACGCTTTTAGAATAGATGTTCTTTATAATATTGACATAAACTTTGTTTACATCATTATTTCTTAGAGCCATCCATATAAATGGGTGTACTATGCTGTCAAATGCTTTGGAATAATCCACAAAAGCTATGTAAAGAGGTTTACTGTTTTCTTTATATTTCTCTATTATTTGTTCTATTGTGTGAATGTGGTTTATGAACTGGACTGTACTGATAAACTTGTTTTTTTTTTAAGTTTATTGAAATTTTTCCACCCATAGGCTAGATAAAAATGAGTGGCTTTACATCGTAATTCAGATATTCTTTCACCAGTCAAATCAAAATAAGTACCTACTTAATAACATAATCGATTTACTTAACCAAATGGTTCAGAGGATAGGTGTCATAATTTAATCTTAACTTAAAAATTCTAGGTTCCGTAAACGGCACTAACGGCGCGCAATAACTCCTTTTTCACAGTAACTTTGCTAGTATTAAAATAAGAGCGACACCAGACCGGAATTGAACACAATAGGTTTGTCTTTATTTGTTATTTTGCAAAACAGCTAAATATCCAGAGTTCCGTTTGTTCTACATAACTTCATTTTAACATTTAAAACCGGCCACCATAAAGCCTTAGTTAATTACAATGGCACTCACCTCTAAGATTCCAATAATTAATGAAATGATAAATTGTGGATACTTTATTTAATATTGATGTAAAATTATAAACAATCGGCTTTTCAAGAACACACGATCGATAATTTAACAATGCTGTCGTGTGTCGTGACATTAAAGATAGATTATCCAAAATTCAGAGAGATACAGATAGTACAGTACAGACTTCTATTTATTGAAAATAAAAAAATAGTTATTACTATTTAAATTACTAAAATATCGTTATTATTATTTATTTGGATATGCAGCTTAATTAATCAATCATATGAAAATTTCATATTGAAATAATAATTTTGTAGCATACGGATTAGATATTTAGCTATTTATTTCTAACATGTTAGAAAGTTACGAAAAAAACAACAAGTGTACCGTTATTTATAAATAAAACAATATAAGGTTTAAATTTGTATTTCAGATTTTGTTTCGTTATTTAACATCTTTTGTTTTCTAAGAAACAAAAGAGAACAGCTAAAAAACATGCGTGGAACGTAACATTCCAATTTGTATTGATTTTTAATTTTAATTTCTCTCGCGCCAGTCCAGTCAGTCGCATTCGTTTCGTTCCTATCTATCTATTACTCTGCTTATCCGTAAATGACAGTTCGTGATCAAAATGTATATTTTTCGCGATTTCTATTTTTAAAAGCTTCTTAAAAAATGAAGCTATTTAAACCTTTTGTGTTATCTTTAAAACACGGTGTTTTTATCATTCATGACAATGTTTCTATTCATAAACCTTAGCGTATGAAATACTTCAGGTGGATCAGTAAAGTTATGAAGATCTTTGATTAAATAGACCATCAATTTTGAATTGTAGATTACTATTTTCTGAATCTGTTTCTGAACAAAGCAATTATTAAGTTTTTCTTACTGTTCGTAATACGATTCTGTATGAACTAATAACTATGTAAATATGGATACCCCATCTGAAAACTGGGACCCGGGTAAGTCCATGTTCACGAAATATCCAAAATTTTATTTATAGTAATACTCAGTTACGAGATAGTACGGGAATCCGGTCTATCTGGCCTTAGTTATTTTCACCAATCTCTACTTACCAACACCTTCAGATACCACACCTTTAGATAACTAGCCTAATTAATTTCTCATTACTTGATTCTCATTGATGACTGAAACTTGTATTGATTCTTGGGAAAAAAAAGAAAAGATTTAGAAAATATTTAGATCAAAAAAAAGTTACTTGTACACACACAATCAGTCCACAAAAGAGGGGCCCCCACAATAGAATTCGAATTATTGTTTATGTACTTTTAATAAGGAAATGATATGTAATTATTTCTCAAGTGGGTACTTATTACTTTAAAATGTTAAGATCAGTGTTTAGAAACATAGCGAAGTCAAAGAAATGGCTAAGTATTCATTTTCCTGAAATCGTAAAAGTAAAATTATATGTTCTTCCTTTTATTTAAGACTAGCGGTAACCAGCGGCTTCGCGCGCGTAAACTATTTGGTCTGGTAGTTACAATTGAATTTCTGGGATTTTACAAAATTCCCCTGGGAATTCCCAAAATGTATATCATGGTCTTCATTGAGGTTGGATTAAGAACAAAATTTCAAAACTAAACCCAGCTCAAGATTTTTTTCATTTCAAGATTTAAACCCTATCCTGTGGGAATATTGGGATAAAAAGCAGCTTATGTGTTATTCCAGAGGTCCAGCTACCTACATACTAAATTTCGTGAGTACGAGGTCTGCTACTTTTGTATCCGGAATCTGGGATTCCAACATTTTTAAACGCAATGTCTGATCTTGATGGTAAAATTCGTACTTTTTTAAAAATACTGTATGCTTTTTTTTTCCTTGCGTTCGCTAGTGTTTTGTTTTTGTTGGGTTTAAAATGTCATATTACTGAAATAATGGAACTCACTCGTGAAAATATTTGTGCTATGATTTATTACGATTTTCGACGTGGTTTAACGCAACAACAGTGCGTAGATCAATTAACTTCGACTGTTGGTGATGAAGCTCCATCGAAAACCACTGTGTATCACTGGTTTAGTGAGTTTAATCGTGGACGAAGTAAGCTCACGGACGAAGTTAAGGAAGGTCGCCCGAAATCCGTCGTTCTGCCACAAAATATTGAAGCTGTGCGAAAACTTATAATGCAAGACCGTCATGTTACGTTTCGCGAGATAGAGGACACTGGGCATATGTATGACGAACATTCATAAAATATTACATGAACATTTTTGTGTAAGCAAAAAAACTTTGTTTGTGTTGGATCCCGCACAACTTAACTCAGGATCAAAAAGAAGCTTGTGTCAAATGATGCAAAAAAATGTTTAAAAAAATTTACCAAGGTGACTCAAAATATGTTTATAATATCTACACAGGTGACGAATCCTGGATCTATGCATACGATCCCAAAACTAAACAACAATCAACAGTGGGTGTTTCAAAATGAGCCGAACCCTACGAAAGTAACTAGTGCAAAAAGCACCTTAAAGCAAATGGTGGCCTGCTTTTTTGGTATTAATGGCCATATGGCTACAATACCACTCGAGAAGCGTAAAACGGTCAATTCGGAGTGGTACACGACCATTTGTTTGCCGGAAGTATTTGAAGAAATACGTAAAAACAACCAGCGACGCAGAATCATACTTCACCATGACAATCCCAGCTGTCATACATCACGCGAAGGTCAAAAAAATAGAATTGACGGGTCATCCACCGTACAGCCCTGATTTGGCACCCAATGATTTCTATTTATTCCAAAATGTAAAGAATAAATTACGTGGTCAACGATTTTCGACCCGTGAAGATGCCGCGTCGACGCCTTCAAACAGCACGTTTTGGAGATACCGCAATCAGAGTGGAAAAAGTGCTTTAAAAATTGGGTTCAACGTATGCAAAAGTGCATCGATCATCGCGGAGAATACTTTGAAAATAATAAAACCATATCTAGCCATATACGTTTGTTTATTTTTTCTATTCCGGATACATAAATAGCAGCCCTCGTAAGCCTAGATTTATTTTTTCCTGAAAGACGGCCTTAATCTAGATTATAAACTAACTCAATGCCAAATCCGTCCAGCCGTTTCAGCGTGAAGTAGTAACAAACATACTCACACACTCACAAACTTTCGCATTTATAATTAGTAGGATGCTATGTTACTTGGAAAAAATAATCCTTCTAATTGAGCGTTTTGATCGTTGTCGTAAAATTGTTTTAAAAAAAAATACCATTTCTTGGGTTTGATTTCTAGTTCAGACAGGCGATTATTCAAAAATCTTTAAATGCTGATTGCAGTTAAAATTGTTTTTAAAATCAAAATAAAGTATCTTTTCATGTGGCATGATCTTGGGATAAAAACAGAAAATGAGGGCTTTCGTTTTTTGTCTTTCTAGATGGCGCCACTGTTGCGTGAGGTTTTAAAGTGTGGCTTTCAAAGTCTGTTATTAGGGGCGTGAAAACAAAGTTTAGATTAAAATCATATTTAATACACCTTAAAACCGTACCATAAAACAATCGAGCAACCACAGTGTTGCGTAGTCCCGTTTTGTTCGGAAAAAAGGGAGGACAAAAGTTTCCCGAAAGACAAAACTGTCTCAAAACACTGAACTTCATTGCCCCGTAACGCGTAATTGCCATAATTAATTTCAGGTAATGCAAAATATTCACAAAAATATTCTAATTATAAATAAACCCGCGTAGCTCACCCAAAAACTATGAGATTTGACATTTCGGAGACCTCACGCTACACTAGCGCCTCTAGCGGCGAATTCAAACGCGATAGCCCTCATTAAATGTGAACTTTATTTGATAGATGTTCAGTTAAAATTGTGAAAACAGAAATTTGTCGTGGGGCCTCAGGAGGTAAAAGTAGTCACATAATTATATGTACATTTCGTATCAACAAAAGTACCTACTAAAAAAAATTAATGATAATTAAACAGATAGACTAAAAATATTTTTATTTCTTTTCAAAGCACTCACTCGCCTATTAAGTTCATTGAAAGAAGTACAAGCTGAGGGTGAAGATGTAGCCTTCCTGAGTGAGCTCTTGCAGTCCAAGCAGCTCCATGCCTTGGTCCAAGTTCATAACAAGATTGTAGCAAAAGGCAAAGATGACAAGTTCTTTCCGCTACTGTCAAATGCAATGCAAGTGACTCTTGAAGTGCTGGACTTGCTTGGCAACGTTGTTTCAGTTTCCAAAGAATATCAACAACTTCTAAGCCTGCTACAAAAACCGCATTTCCAGGTTGGTGCCCTTTCCTCGTGTATTAATGTTTTAACTCTAAGCATGTATTATAATTTGTCTCTTTATAACAGGCTATTCTATGCACTCATGATGCCGTCGCACAGAAAGACTATTATCCTCATCTTCCTGATGTACCATCAGACGCAGATGAAGAAGAAGAAACAGTCAAAATTGTTCAGCTAGTGAAGAGTGACGAACCATTGGTATTTATATTTATTTATATGCGTTCTTTAATAATAAATAGTAAATTAATATTGGTTCTTTGATCAAAACAGTGACTGAAGAAACCAGGTCAATTAAATTTCACACTGCACTAATTTTCCTGATAATGTTGGATTTGAATCATTATGAGTTTCTTGCTGATCGCCCTAACAATTAAAGATCAATGTAGTAGGTAGATTTGTAAGTTTCTGAGAGATTAGTCAAACAACAACTTAGAACACTAGAGAATAAAAGTGTTCAAACAGTGCCTATTCAGTGCCCGTAAACAAGACATCAGCTAGCTAAATTGTTTGTGCGAGCGCGCAAGCCTTAAAACCGCTCTATATGTCGGACGAACCTCAGTCACGTAAAAGATGTGGGTGTATATTACAGGGAACTGTGATATCCATCTCACTGTAACACATCGATACTTTGGAGCTCAAAAAGCGTGAAACACAAAACACAACTTTCCAGAAGCAAAAAACTGAAAAAAATAAATTTAAAAAATTATAGTTGTTGTTTCTAATGTTACATATAAAAGTCTTCTATTGACGAAGAGCTTAGAATTTCTTGTAGTTTTTGTTAATATATTCCAATTGGATGCAAAATGTATGGTTAATTGGTTATACTTACCTAAAGATACGTGCGCTTATACGCCCTGGTGAAAAACAAGGATTGAATCAGATGTACTTACTTTAAGAAGATCTATTAATTTTGGCGTATTTTGGTTCAAATTTTGCTTTCAATGGGTCGTATAGAAAAGTTCAACTTCTTTTTATATTAATAAATTAGGACGTTTCAGGGAGTAAAAAAAACGAATTAAGTATTCCATACTTTTGATTATATTAGGCTGCGGTCTTAAGAAATCAAAATTGACAGTGAAATATTTGGTCGTAAAGGACAGTTGAATAAATTACAGCTTTTTACGCCGTATGTCTTACATTTTTTTTTCGAGGCAGTAAAGGGAGTGTAAAAATATGTGTCGCTTTAATACCGGTGTTTTTTAACATACTTTATACTGACTGCCTTGATGATTATTATGTAATTTTTTTGTTCTCTATAGGTATCCTAAATTTTGAAAATATGTAAATGTGTTTAGGGACTAAAACAGCACAGACCGTAAAGGACATTTTTGAGCGAATTTCCTTACGTGGATTATACTGATCGATAGAGAAAAAAAAACTGTATAAGATGCCATAGAGAGTGCCTTTACGCCCTTTGAGCCTCAAGGTATCGACATAATAGCATCCCCTAGATTGGCCAACGTTGGCCCACTGTGTAGAGTGGGCTTCACCCGGTGCCTACTTGGCGTATACATATTCATGTGGAAATAAAATAAAGTTTATTTGCGTAAAACATGGTGGTAGTAGATTTTAAAACAATTTATTACTCACATGTTTGGCCATTTTTAGTATAGAAGATATAAATTTCAAGTGTAAACAATGGAGTTGCCAACCAGAACACACGACACACGATTCAACTGAAGTGCAGATTTAGCACGTATACCTAGGACAGAACATGATTAATACTCACATTTGTGTTGTTTTTGTGTACGGGCACAGCTTTTTTTACATTTTAGTTCATTTTGAACGTGAAACTTTTATATTAGTTTTCTTTATGATGCATATTTTACGTATTCATCATTAATACTTTCTATTTTTTTTTCACTGAACGCTAGAACCATATAAATATAATTTTAATATCTTTGTGTCATAGAATGCTAAATTAGTATTACGGTTGACAACTCTGGAGTAGTATACTAAAACGAATATAAGTTTTGCTGAAAAGTTTTTCATTTAGAAATAGCAGCTATATCCGCACTTTAAAATGATTAAATATCTTAAAACAGCAGCGTCTAAAGGTGGAGATTAGATACCTACGTAAGTTCAAATTTTGAGGTGACTTGACCAACACACCTAAACTGAGTAAATTATTGCAAAGCATAGGTATTTTTTTTACTCGTATATGTTGTTGGTACCTATTAGGAGGGTAGAAAATTGAAAAGAAAATGTTTTCTATTAAAAGGGTGGAGCTCAGAGTGCAGAGCCAATTGTGGTAAGTCAACACCTTGTTGCTAGTTATTTTGATGCTTTCAGTTCATTGTATTCGTGCCCTGTGGATTGTAATTCGTTACTTTAAATTTATTTGTCTGTTCGTTTTCCTCTTGTGATCACCCTTCATTATCCATGTGCCTAATTTCAATATTAGCTGCTATCTCTAGATGTGCGATTTGTCACGTGCTGTCTAAACGCAATAGATCGGATCTTACTTTTTATCCCAGGCTGCCTCACCCTTGTACATACGAGTATACATTGCTTCGTAAATATTGTTTATTGTGACCACTATTTATTATTTAATGTTATGTGCAAGCTACTATTTCATTTGTTACGTAGCTGTTATTGTCCTAGTCTGACTTCTATACGGAAGCGACGACGGCAGCGGCACTAACCTATATTACAAATAGATAGATGACTATAGGTAGAGTATGTAGTATGACTATAGAGCAGTCGAACCGAGTGTTCGATTCGGTCGTTCGCGCTGATTTGAATGAAGGATCAATCCGTAGGGTGCGACGATCAAGACGGACGAAGAGACGGGGAAGATCGTGATTGCGCGTGTGATGCACGGCGGCGCGGCGGACCGGTCGGGGCTCATTCACGCCGGCGACGAGGTCGTCGCCGTCAACGGTGTGCCCGTCGAGAGCAAGACGCCCGCGGACGTGCTCGCCATCCTGGTAACGCCACCATATCACCCCAAATCCTATACGTAAACAAAACTCTTTCGTCCCACTAAACCATCATTTTTCTCTCTTTCCAGCAAAGCTCGGAGGGCACTATCACTTTCAAACTGGTGCCAGCATTTAGCAAGGGCGGCTCGCGCGAAAGCAAAGTGAGAGTCCGAGCTCTTTTCAATTACAGCTCGGCCGAAGATCCTTACATACCATGCAAGGAAGCGGGGCTTAACTTTAAGAAGGGCGATGTTCTACACATTGTATCGCAGGACGACGCGTACTGGTGAGTGTGGTGACAAACGTGCGTTAGGTACCCAAAGGCCCTGGGGCAAAAAATAATCTAGGGCCCCAACTAAACTATTTAAAATCGTTTGTTCCGTATTCGTCGTGTTTCGAATTCGACGTACTCCAGATTTGTCATTTATAGTTTGTAAGTCAGAGTCCGAGGGGCAGGAGCTTGGGGGCCCCGAGGCACTGCCCCATCTAGCCCTCCAGTAGCTACGCCACTGATGCATAATCGCGGTCATTACTAGTCGCATTGTCCTCTCGTGCCGAAATATCGAGCTTCGCTAAAATCAAGGTACGCGGATGAAAATCCGAATTTAAATCATAAAACGGTGTAATATCGACAAATCGATTCCCACCCGATTAGACTTGACTGGATTGGTCTTGGTCTGCGCCGTACCAGGTTTTAGAATAGGTCGGACCCATATCTTCCCGTGGGTGTTATAAAAGTCGACTAATAAGTACAATACAATATTTTGAGTGAAACGGCCGCTGACAGCATTATGCTGAGGCGTTAGACGCCTGCAGCGCTGATCTGAGTTCTTTCAGAACCGTCTGTAACTCACGGAATGATAAATAATATACTTATCATATCCATAATAATATTATTATGTAAAAAAAACCCCTCCCCCTCTTGCCCTCTTGTTCTGAGAGTCCCAGCAGTGGGACGTTATAGGCTAGGATGATGAAAAAAAAATAAGAAATCAAAATAGATGTAATTGTAAGTAAACAAGAAATAAATAATTTACATAGTAATATGAACAACAATATGATGTTACCTAACATGTTTGTCTTTTAGGTGGCAAGCACGCAGAGAAGGAGAGCGCATCATGAGAGCAGGGTTAATACCATCAAGGGCCTTGCAGGAGGGTCGTATTATCCATGATAGGCAAACAGACCCACAGTCTATGGACGGTAAATATTCAATATTGTTATAAGCCAACACATCTTTCATAAGTAAGACAGTTTTTCCACTTAGACTAAATGTAACTGCTACATATTCTATTTCGGAAAGCTTTGTATTCCAATTAGTACGTAGGTAGTCATTTATACAGGTTGGCTCATTTAGATCGGTCAATATGGGAAAGTCAGAAACTATAACACATACGAAAATCTGTTCATAGAAACCATGTCATTGATTTTAATAACAAGAAAAACTGCATTTACACATTTAAAAAAAACTTGTACTCAACTCGGAAATCGAACCTGGACGCTTTGAAAAATAAAACTTGCATTATTAAAGAATTTGAAAACAATGCATTTTATTCATTCTAGATATCGTGTTTCATACTAACATTTGTTGCTTATGACCTACACTGTCATTATCCAAATAGAAATAGTGTAAGTTTTTTTTTTAAAAGCGACCTGGTCCGATTACTGTACTGAGAACAAGTTTTTTTTTTTAATGTTTGAATGCAGTTTTTCTTGTTACTAAAACAGATGACATGGTTCCTAAGAACAGATCTTCGTATGTCTTATACCTTCAGACTTTCCCATACTGACCGATCTAAATGAGCCACCCTGTATAATTCAAAGTCCTGACTGATTGATATATCAATGCACAGCTCAAACCACTGAAGCGAAAGACTTGCAATTTGGCAAACATACCTTGAGTATCATAGAGGTACCTACACTAAGAAGGGATTTTGCAAAATTCTCACGGGATAGGGAATAAATAGGATTTATATTTTCACTTCAAAAGGACCTTATTTCCGTAACTATGTATAATGATTAGAGGCTTCATATTTAGCATGCAAGTATAGGTAATACCAACAGAAAAAAAACTATAGTAACTATAGTCGTACAGGTGCACTAAAAAGGGCTTTTTAGAAATTTCCACGGGATTGGGAATATAGGGCGAAGGGTAATTATTTATACTTAAGTAAAAACATTAGCTGCGATTGTTGTAATGAATGACTCGCCGAAGCAGCAGCTAGTCTTTCTTTTTTACCGCTGAATGAAATTTAAAACTTTTCGCTATCGATAGATCAGCTGCTAAATATATTAGCACCCTTTCCCAAATATTTATTTTAAGTAATAAAACTAAGTCGCTTCCCTCCGTCTGTCTGTATACATACGCCTGTCTGTATTCATATACACATACGCTTAGATCTTAAACTACACAACGGATTTCAATGCGGTTTTCATCAATATATTGAGTGATATTAGGTACATAATGTATCTAGCGATGCGCCCTGGCTCGGCCCCGGTGAAGTTTTGGGGAAAAGGAGGAGAAAAATGTGGAGTTACCGCCTTTGATTATTGACTTTTCTTATTTTATCGCCACATTTTGTTTCAATATTGCACCCGTTCCAAGCCGGGGCGGGTCACTAGTTTGAATTACAGTCTGTTCAATATAGGAATGGACGGAAGGAAAATAGGCTCTTCATAATGCACGCTTTAGGAAGTCATTTAATAAATTGTATTTTTTTTGTACACGGTCTAAACTTAATTCTAATTAAAATATCGATGACGTCAATATTAGTTTCAATTATTCATTAACTAACTGTTGCCCGCGTCTCCGTTGTCGTAGAATTCGTTTATTGCTATCCCGTGGGAACTATGCAATTTTCCGGGATAAAAACTATTCTATATCCTTCCCCGGGGCTTGTACTATCTGTTTACCGAATTTCACCTAAATCGGTTCAGCGGTTAAGACTTGAAGAGGTAGGTAACAAACAAACATGCAGACTTAAAAACTTTCGCAATTATAATTAATATTAGTGAAATGAACTTTGCTATTTTTCATATCATAATTTAAAAACAATAAAAAACTTTTTTTATTTTGTTAACATACATCTTTCTATAAAATACCTAAAAAGGTAGAGATAAAGAACATTCTGCAAGAAACGGAACGTTTATGATATTGCTAACTCAAGAAATATTCTGTACATTATTTATAGTTTTTAATCGCCAGTTTGGATCAAAATGTGATGACATTTAATCATTATACGAATAGTTAATTTTCACAACTAAAGCACTGCACCAAATTTGATGAAAATTGGAATGGTAAAAAGCTTTAACTTCATAGCAGAAACTACGAGTAGAAATATTTTAAAACAGGGAATGAGAGCGTACTACGAAACACAGTTATTAATATGTAGGTATAAATATAAAAATCTAATTAATATTTAGCAAATTACGTACTCATTAATATTGTGTTATTTTGTAAGTAAATTACGTATTAATTTACTAACAAAGTAAACAAAATTATGGCTTTATATTATTACTTCTTTTATTCATCATCATCATCGTTATTTCGTAATAAAAGTCGTCTTCACAAAAAATGTTTAGAACCCCTTCTTCTGTGAGCTTAGAGTCCAATGTTATCCTGAATGGACTATAAGAGAAATGATTGCTAATTGACAGGCGAAATATCGCTAGATCGCGTTAGTATTGTGAAGTCCATTTGACGTTAGGGTCTTGCTTGTAATTGGCTCTTTTAGTTACTTATGCCAGCTAACAGCAAGCAAGATCTAGCCCTCAATGAGTTGTGATTGGTGGCACAGGCAAGCCGGCGCTGTGCGGAGCGGCGGGCGGCGCGAGCGGCGCGGACTGCGGCCCGCAGACGCCCTGCTCACCCACGCCTACGGCCACCGCGCTGCTGCCCTGCAAATCGACGCCGAAAGTCAAAAAGATCATATATGACATTACAGAAAATGATGATTTTGACCGCGAAGTAATACCGACGTACGAGGAGGTGGCGCGGCTGTACCCGCGGCCGGGGCTGGCGCGGCCGCTGGTGCTGGCCGGCGCGCCCGGCGTCGGCCGCAACGAGCTGCGCCGCCGCCTCATCGCCACCGACCCCGACAAGTTCGTCACCCCCATACCTTGTGAGTTGTACAGCGAACTAAACTACCTTCAATAATGAACACACACACAAACATCACGCCTGTATGCCCAAATGGGGTAGGCAGAGCACCCGAAACGATACCGCTTCGGAGCCACTTTTAGCAATTTTAGGTTTTAAGTTTGACAAAAACGGTACAATAGTGACAGGTTGCTGGCCTGTCGCCTACGGTATACCTTAACCTATATCCTCAGTCGCCTATTACGACATCCACGGAAGAAATGGAGAGGTGTTATTCTAACCCGACACCACACGGGTACTAATAATGAACATATCAAATAATATATGATTCATGGATTTAAAAAAAAAAATTGAATTAATGAATACATATTTACAAACTTAAAAAATACATAAAATATACTCGTATACTCAGCGGCATAAAATACGGTATTTGACAACTGAATTTGCCATGTGTTATATATTATTATGAAAATTTAGGTATACAAACAGTGTTTAGCGAAGAGAAACCTTAAATCGGTTGAAAATTGGATTTATAGTGATTTTTTGGAAAATCTATATATATCCCTTTCTCTTTCTCAAACGCTTTTCTCTACGCAACAAGTATGGCGCTACTTGCGTGTGACGTCACATGCAAGTATGTCTTCCTCTGTCTAATCTTGAATTTCAAACCTTTATAACTTTGTTATTTGTATAGGTACTTAGCTTAAAAATTGTGTCTCTATTCGATAACAGGCATTGTGAAGTTTTAATCCTACTTCCTACTAATATTATAAATGTGAAAGTTTGTGAGTGAGTGCGAGTTTGTGAGTGAGTGAGTATGTTTGTTACTTCTTCACGCTAAAACGGCTGAACGGTTTTGGATGAAATTTGGAAAAAAGTTAGTTTATAATCTGGATTAAAACATAGGATACTTTTTATCCCGATGTTTCCACGCTAATAACCGCTGGGCTCAGAGTCATGAAATTTGGTATGTAGATAGCTGGACATCTGGAATAAAACATAGCCTACTTTTTATTTCGATATTCCCACGGGATAGGGATAAAATCTCGAAACCACAACCGCTGAGCTTAGAGTCATGAAATTTTACCATGATTGTTTTAATGTAACGTCAATGAAAACAACGATTTAATTTTCGAGATTACCCACGTGAATTTTTAAAAATACCGGAATTACCCTTATGATTTACGTGTGCGAAGCCGCGGGTACCTAAACACTAGTTTATAATACACATAAAAAATAGTCAAATACCGTATTACCTATTACAGCATATATTTTGAGGGCCGTATAGAGTACGCGTATAGTGTTGTTTGCGAAATTTCGGTGTGGTTGGCCCTTCAACGTGAAATCGATCTGCAAATAAAGCCCCGTATTCACGGTAAATATTTGTTGAGCAACATCGTTGAATCTACATGTTGCTGAGTTGCTGGCAACATGTTGCGGGGAACACTTCATTTGCAGAGTTGCTCACAGCGTGTTGCCGTGTTGCCGCTTCGTGACCGAAAACATCAGTTGAGCAGCAAATGTTGACTATACGGACAGGTTTGCAACTTTTCTAGGAACATGGCTGTAGTGTGGGAAGGGGGGGGGGGTTAAAAAGTGCTGAAATTAATGCGAGGATCCATCTGCCATTTTAAGATCACTTATCTTTTCTCTTTGCAACAGATACTTTCGTACCCACCACCTTTTTTTAATTTTTCGTAGTTTATACGATAGATAGATAGAGCACACCAATATGACTTCTTCGGGCAACATTTTGACACTGACTGGCGTGTGCAATTTTTCCAGCACCTTTGTGCCAGATGATCAACAAAGTTGAACAACTTTTGTTCAACAAATGTTTACCATGAATACGGGGCTTAAACCATTCACCCGCTCTTCCTCGACAGATACATCACGACCGCAAAAGCAAAGTGAACAAAACGGCAAAGAGTACATGTTCGTAAGTCGCGAGACTATGGAGCAAGACATCGCGGAAGGCAAGTTCATCGAGCACGGCGAGTACAAAGGCAACCTTTACGGCACTACGGCGGAGAGCGTGGAAACCATTGTTAATTCAGGTGAGAGTTGTGCAGTGTTTACCGCTGCTGCAATGGACACTGTTTTACTGTCACGCTCCCGCGGTTGTCGACGTTTCAGGCTTGTAGAGAGACCACACTTTACCACAATGAAGGTTTCTCGACAGGCTAAATATTGCTAGATGGCGTTTATATCGTGAGGTCCGTCTGACATTACTTTTTTGCTTCTTTCTTGTGGTTGGCTCATTTAGTTATTTCATTTCGATACTAGCTGCAAGTAGTCTGTCACAAAAACCCTCAAATCGCGCGGTTTGCAGAAAAATACTCTTTCTGTCTGTCTGTTACGCTTTCACGCCTAAACCGCTATAAATAAATGAGAAAGTAACTCTGTCTGTCTGTCTGTTACGCTTTCACACCTAAACCGCTATAAATAAATGCGAAAGTAACTCTGTCTGTCTGTCTGTTACGCTTTCACGCATAAACTGCTGAACCGATTTGAAGTAATTTTATCAAACTTAATGAATTTAGAAAAATATCTACTGTTGCCCTAGCCTAGACCCAGCCCAGGGCCCATGGGTCATGGTCATGACCCCCAGTAGCCGTCAGTAGCAGTCTAGTAGCCTTTAAGACGGCAGTTATCTGTGCAGGGCGCGTGTGCGTACTGAGCCCGCACTGGCAGGCTTTGAAGGTGCTGCGGACGCCGCGGCTGCGGCCCTACATCGTGTTCATCAAGCCGCCGCCGCTGGAGCGACTCATAGCGACGCGCCAGGCCGCGCACGCGCGTTCCTCCTTCGACAAGGACAGCTCGAGGGCATTTACGGTAACTACCACACGGATGTACAGCGTTATCACCATGGCTATTTGCGGGCGAGTTGAAAGCGAAGCGAGCGGTTACGACTTTGCCGCGTGTTAGCTGCTTAGTGCGCCGAGGAACTTCGAGGATCTTCGCTTTTAACTCGCCCGCACTAAGGTGATATTACACTAATCAAAAGTGCTTAGAGATATTTTTATCCGTAGACAGTTTTGAACATTTCAATATAGGCAGGCATGTACCCACTACCGAATGAAAACATCGAATTTGTCTAGGCATGATAAGTATCCCAACTTATACAATACATATTTGATGTGTGCAGTTTCCTAAAAATATTTATAAGTATTTTTGGAAATACCAGGAAGAAGAATTCGCGGACATAATCCGGTCGTCGAATCGGATCAACTTCCTATACGGGTACATGTTCGACGAGGAGATAGAGAATGACGAGCTGGCGCCGGCGCTAGCGCAGCTGCTGAAGGCTGCGTGGCGCGTGCAGTCCGAGCCGCTGTGGGTCCCTGCCTCCTGGCTCCAGTAGGCTCCCTCGTGAGGTGCATACTCTAACTCCTAAGAACTCCCAAGGGTCCCAAACTGGGTCACCGGACCGTTAAAATCACTGGAGCGCCGTGTCAGTCAACTGCAGAATCTCCATTCTGTTTTATTTCCGTACAAATTATACTTTACTGTAACCGCTGATTTATTTAGTTTTTATGACATGAAAGCTTTTGATTAACTTTACCAAAAGTGGTGTTAATGTTGGTATCGAATTTATAAATCATGCCATAAAAATTTACAGCCGAGTTCATAATCTCGTGAGCAAAAATTTTATCAAAAATATCTAAACACGTCTCGATTGTTAACGGCGTAGAGGCGTGTTCAGATATTTTTGATAAAACTTTTGTTCACAAGTTTATGAACTCGACTGTAAGTGAGAGTGACTCCGTTATTCATATATGAACGTCGTGTGTATGCTTCATTTTTGTTTGTGCACAGCACGATACTTGGTCGTGTAGATGGGCCCACTCCATGGTACTTATCTATGGAATAAATTGCACTTGTAACAAAATTATAAATAGATTTGTTGAAATGACCGGTTCAAAATTCACCTCTTTATCGATCTCATGTAAATCTCTATTGTTAGGCTAGGCTAGGCTGTGCTGGATACTTTAAGGGCACTGCTCACATTGATTTACTTAAACATTTTAATTTTAGTTTAATTGTGTAAATAGACGTTTTAATATTCAAGTACATATTAGAATTATATTTTAGTAAAATTATTTTACTGTTAATATAGAGCAATGGCGAATTTTCTCATAGTTTTATTCGGCATTTTTTTTAGCGAATGCATAGGTAACTCAAATTTTGGTCGATCTGTATCATTGCAATGGTACTTACCCGCAACTAGGGGAGCTACTATGACTCTCGAAGGTATAAATAATATAAGCGTCAGCGGGGACTGCAAGATACGAAGTTCGAATTTTGCACTTCGTATTATAGGGCCTGTATACAAAGCCCGACGATGGTTTCAGGAGCCTTTCGGACGACGCCAGTTTTTGGTTCATCTTTCCTTTGTTCATAAACGTGTGTTACACAAATTGTCTGCGCTAGACACCGACAAAACATAATTTAGCAAGAAAAAAAATGTTATATGAATTATGAATAAGGGAGTAAATTAATATTGTGTTAACATTATTGCGTCTCGTCTGGTTATAAGTAGCAATAGATGTAGTATTTTTTTTTACAGAAGCCAAATAAATATCAGTCTTATGTCAATGTCATAAAGACTTTGACATGCAAAAACTTTTGTCACTTTAACTATATACTACTTTTGTACGCGAGTAGAAAATCGGCTTCGTGACCAGAGTCAGACCAAAAGCGGCCACAACTCCGGCCTTCACTTTTAGCTCGTGCTATAAGTTGCAAAACATTTTCCATACGTAACTCTTACTTAAAATATTTTTTAATCAAATGGTAATCAAGATAAGTTGACATTTGGTTAGACACTATATTCAAAATTTTGTACGCTGGTCTAACGAGGCTAGGTATGTATTGTGCCTATCAAATTGAATAAGTACTACATGAACATGACTTAGTAATGCATAAATTAAAATGGATCTTTTACTAAAGAGACTTTGTTTCCCTTGAAGGGCTTACATATTTTCCATTAGGTGTATTAAGTGTCGCGCATTGCGAAGGGCGTTGCCAAGGGGGGAGGCGGGCATTGAGGGGCAGCTGCCAAAAAAAGTTGCCAAATGTAGAGCAACCAATCCAAACTTATTACAATTTCCGTAGATGTAAGACTCGTACTATAAGTGAAAAGCTTCATGTGCTCTCGACTTTACCGACAATTCATACTTTTCTCATTCTCCATATCAACTTGCCCCCTCGTCCCTTGGGCCATCGGCTGGTGACGCCCTTGCGCATTGCATCAATCCTACTGGGCTATTTATAAAGAAACTAACGTAAGTTACGAAGCAAGTCTCGGGTACACGTGCTAGCCGTCCAAATGAGACGTCATGGCAACCCCACTGTCTGTTTTGTGATTTTTTAAGACATAAACCCTTTGATGAACCATACTACCATAAACCTGATGTACCCAATACAATATGTACCGAATTAGTACCTACTTTAAAAAAAATGTACCTCAATAGAACCGACTGAGCTGAGGTACAATTAATTGAATTTGGGGTTGCTGCAGAGCATCTCTCCAGCAACCCCATAATTAAATTTAAGAAATTCCACATGAACTAAATTAACCAATCGCAAGCAAGACTAAAACGTCAAACGGACCTCACGATACTAACGCCATCTAACGATATTTCGCCTGTCGGAAAACCTTCATTAAACAGGAGGGCTACTACGAAAGTCGAAAATCGAAGTTCGTATCTTGCCGTCTCGCTTACGCTTATATTATTTAATACGAGAGTGAGAGGAACGGTACGATACGAACTACGATTTTCAAATTTCGTAGTAGCCCCCAGGAACTTAAATGAGTTCACATGCAACCTTCTTATTGAGTGTTAAATAAAGTAAGTATGTTACTTACGATGGCAATTTTTAGCAGTAACGATGTCTACGTGTAAATAGATAATTTGTTTTATTTTTTGCCCCTTGTATCTACCGGGTCGTTTTTTCATGGGTAGATGCTAGGTAGATATGAAAACACTTAAAATTTTTACTAAGCTTTTATAGTTACTTTGTGTTGTTTTAGTGTATTTAAAATGTTTGTTAAAATGCAACGCGAGTGTCTCTGTAGCTAGGTAAATTTAAGTCAGCATAATATTTTATTTTAAAAAATATCGCAATTTTTGTTATACAACTGCGTTTTTAAATCCCCTTTTAACCATTTTAGATTTAAGTCGGTATCCTATTATTGTATCTATACCAAAGATGATATGTTACCATTGTGACCTGAATAATTATAGGTTTAATGTGTATTAAAATCCTGGATTATAGGCAAATAATAATTGATTATATTCGAAATTTCGTAACGTTTATGTACCGACCGATGACAATACGAAACAAAAAATCAATATACTTATAATAATATTTAAAACTTAATCTATCCTATTTAAGTACTTCGTTTATGTTTGAATTTGATCTAGTTCTGATTATCCTAAACTACATGAAAAAAAAATTAGTACGGCTAAGACACCTGGTATGTTTCGATTTAGATACAAATGTTGTGAGGTCAATATTTTGCCCATATTCGGACAAGCAGTGCCCAATGCCCATGCATAACTTGATCAGAAAATAAGATATGTATCTATTTCCATTCACCACTCTGCAATCACTTTAGGCATAAAATGTCAGCTATGTAAACTACTGCTGTGTTTGCATACCTACATATTTTATAGATATAAAATTAGGGTGCTTTTTGAGTCCCGCGTGTTCAATATGCAAATGGCGACACATACAGACCACCCTTAGGGCGGTTTCAGACTAGCCTTTTCTGCTGCTCGAATACGGTCCTTTTTCGCGTGTACACGCTAGTTCAGAAATAAGCGCTTGAAGAAAACTAAACCGCACTAGTTTCCAAAGACGAGCTTATATGCGCGAATAAAACGTTAGTTGGTAATGATGGATGGATTTATACGTTATTTTATATTTGAGACAGTAATTATTTAGTCCACTAATAATTTAATTTATGTAAGTACGCGATCTTATGTGCACTACTAGATAGAAAATAATATTGTAACGCCATCGTCTGCCTGCCATAATATCATCACCAAAATTCGCATCAAGCTTATTTAATGTATGTAATTTTATTGTACAAAAGAAAAGAAACAAAACACAATTGACAAACAATTTAATTTTGTCATACTACATTAAACACTAAGTACATCGTGTCCATGATTCATATCTAACATCCGCTATTTTTGAACTGGGTCAGTTGTTATAGATTGTCTCAGAACACTATTAAGTTACTAAGTACTAAAACTTGCGCGTGGGTGACAAAGACAGAGAGAAAATAAACAAGCACAGAGAGTCTTAAAGTTTAGTCTTTTATGCTTTTGTTATTTTATCCTTTCATTCTCTGTCTTAGTGGATGGATACGAATTGATGTATTCATTTTACTTCGTTAGATTTTAGGGCCCGTTGCACTACTTTTCGATACGTTGAATGGTAGATATCTTTAATGTTGTCTTGTTTGTGCTGTTCAAATAAACAGACGGCCTTACAGATATCTGCCGCATAAAATATCATGAACTTTTGATTGTTGAAACCACAGGTCTAGGTTTGTGGGCGAAACGGGTTCAAGTCGTAGCCATCTTCGTACTTATATTGACTGCATGCGTAGGTTAACAATAATTGCTATGAAATGAATGATAGATAAGGATATGGAAATTGTGTTAAAATGATATTGACTAGTAATAGACCCAATGAAAGACACTGTTTAAAAGTCTGAATATACACAATGGGATAAATGTGTCCTATGTAAATAAATATGTTTAAATGTAGAAATAGATTCAAAATATACATTTATAATTATATATATCTTCGCGTGCTTCTAAAGCATTACTTGTGAATAGAAACAGAGTATACAAATTTATGCTCATATTTTTTTCCTAGCGAAATTCAATTTAATGTCTGTAATAATTAGATAACTGCCCATGTACCTACGAATAAAAGTATTCAACATAATTTCTGGTAAAATTGTTAGCTAAAACCTCTGACATAACTTTATTCTTGTTCTGATGTCAGTTTGCTTTGCCTTGCGTACGAGTACTGTTCAAAACATACTTACCTTCCTAGCATGAAATTATACTTGTGGGGCCTAATGTAAATATGAAATAAATAATTTATTTGTAAAGCTTAACACCTTAACAGTATTCCACTATTAAAGAAATTCTGAAAACTACACAATAATTCAAACTAAAATACGGATATCCAAAGTTACAACGATTTATTTAGTATATGAATTCTGAAATAAATTGTTATGGAACACTGTTGGCCGATTTTTTAAATCACGTAAGATTTTTTTATGTTTAAAATCGACGTTCTTAATGTACTGTAAACTGCAACTCAAATTAAAATTTCAACTAGTTGATAAAATTAAATAGAGCTCTAAACTAACTACATGTACTTTGTTCGTATTTAAAATTCAGCCCAATTTTTAACAGATTTCAAAAAACCGGCCAAGAGCGTGTCGGACACGCCCAGGATAGGGTTCCGTTGCCATTACGATAAAATCAAGTAATATTTTTCTAAAGCTTTCGTATTGTGTACCTACGGAATCTTCCCAAGTTTAGGTATGTTTTATACCTTAGGCTGCTATTTACTCTTAAACTACTAATAATTCTCAAGCAATCTTAGCCGCTATAATTTTCCTTGTAAATTGATATTGTTACTACCATTCTGATTTTTCTTAATTTTCACCCAACAGTTTAGATTTTAGAGGGGTGGGGGGATCGCGATTTCAATGAAAATATGCACTTTAAAGTTGAATATTTCGCAAACAGATAACTGAATAGAAAAATCGTCTTAGCAACCCCCAATGGTTTTAAAAGACTTATCCAACGATACCCTACACTATAGGGTTAGTCGGGGAAAAAAATGACCCCCACTTTACGTCTATGGGAGGCACCCTAAATTTTTTTTATTTTTTGTTTTACCATTGTCGGCGTGACTGATATGCACATTCATGCCAAATTACAGCTTTCTAGTACTAATGGTCTCTGAGCATAGCCGCGGACAGACAGACAGACGGACAGACATGGCGAAACTATTAGGGTTCCTATTTGACTACGGAACCCTAAAAAGGAGGTTCTCAGTTTGACCTGTATATATGTATGTATGTTTGTCCGTGTTTATCTCGCGTTAGGCTGAACCGATTTATACCGTCAGAAAAGTATTTGTTACATTAAGGAGAAGGTATTTTATTTAACCGACTTAAAAAAAAGGAACTCATTCATTAATAAAACAATGTAAAGACTAATTTGGGCTTAATGGAATCGTTGTGTGATGTACTTTAGTAACAAGTCACAAAAAGAAAGAAGTAAAGTTTTTTTTTATAAAAAAGTAAACCAGACTCCAAAAAAAATTTGTAACAGATAATAGACGACTACAAAAAACTTGAAAATAATTTTCCACTAGCCTGAAATCAAAATCAAGTAAGTCAAATTGGAGAAGTTGAAGCAGGAGTGGAATTATATTATAGTCGATTACCTCACCTGCATACTATATACATATTGGGCTTCAATCACTCCTGATGGCACGTACATGCTGAGACCCCGACTTCAACTAGACTTAATCAACTTGAGCTAAGCTAGTAAAAAAATATTTTCAAGTTTTTTGTAGTTGGTTCTATATTTTGATATAAAAAATTTTTTTGGAGTCTATTCTACTTTTTAGGGTTCCTTCCGTAGCCAAAATAGCAAAAAAAACGGAACCCTTATAGTTTCGCCATGTCTGTCTGTCTGTCTGTCCGTCTGCGGTATTGCTGAGGGACTATCAATGCTAGAATCCTGTAATTTTGCACGAATATATATGTAAACTATGCTAAAAAAAACTTTTTTAGTGTACCTCCCATTGACGTAAAGTGGGGGTGATTTTTTTTTCTCATCCAATCTTGTAGTGTGGGGAATCGTTGGATAGGTCTTTTAAAAAACCATTAGGGGGTTGCTAAAACGATTTTTCGATTTAGTGATTTGTTTGCAAAATATTCAACTTTAAAGTGCAAATTTTCATTAAAATCGAGCGTCCCCCCCCCCTCCCCCTCTACAATATAAACCAGAATGGTAGTAAGTATATCAAACTTACAAGGAAAACTATAACGGTTAAGTTTTCTTGAGAATTATTAGTAGTTTAAGGTGGGTACAAAATATCCTTAGGAATATTCCGAATACGGTATTTCCAATCGATTTCACAGATAATGATTTCCAAAATCGGCTCCCGGAGTAGAAATTTGAGATAGGGCAGGGGCAGCCCTTAGTAGAAGATACGAATAGGTATACATCGATTTTCACCAGTCTGATAATAGAATGAAACGTATTTTATAATAAATTTAGTATATTATAATCATATACATATTTATATAGATATTTTGTATATTAGATATACAGTGGTGGACATATAATTAGAAACACTTAGTACAATTTATAAATTCTTAATTCAAGCAATACTTTAAGAGAATTTTTTGTGTGACTTCAAATAATATTTAATACTTGTTAGTACTTAAACAGCTCTAGCTTCAAAATTAAATAACATTATTTAACACTCAATGGAAATTAAAAAAGAAAACCCGGTATCATACATAACAATAATTATCAATTTCTTTAACATTGGCGGCCTGGACAACTTATTAGAAACAGAGCAATTTAAAGAATGGCTAACGTTCGAAATTTGAATATTTAGAATAAACAACACTACTTACGCAGCATTACGCGTTTTGCCGCTCTTCTCAAACTGTTTATCATAAATTGTTGCGAGATTTAATAGTTGAAAATGGGTAAGAACAAAAGTTGTGATGCTTCGACAAGAAAAATTATAGTTACTTTGAATATGGATCGAAAATGGACGTATAGAAAGATTGCAGACCGTCTGGGTTGTTCACTAAAGATGGTGTTTAATGCAATCACACGTTACAAACAACACAGAACATCAGAAAATATTCCTAGAAAAGTTAGGCCTAGGAAGACTACACCACTGAAGACAAGCTCATCATTCGTTTAGCTAAGAAGGATCCATTTAATGGCTCTAACTTGATCCCAAAAGATTTTTTTTCTGAGCTCGACTCTCGAAACGTATCCGCTAGACTTGTACGCACAGGCGGTTGAAGGAAGCCAAGTTGTACGGAAGGATTGCTAGGAAAGTACCACTTCTTACAAGACAGCATAGGCAAAATCGTTTAGCCTTTGCCAGAAAATACGGGAGCTGGACAGCATGCCAATGGAAAAAAGTTTTATTTTCGGACGAAACTAAGATAAATTTGATAAATTCTGAAGGCAAACGGTACGTACGTCGCCCAGTTAATGAAACACTGAATAACAAATTCACTAAAAAGACAGTAAAGCATAGTGGTGGAAATATTAAAGTGTGGGGATGTTTTTCGGGATACGGGGTTGGTCCTGTGAGAAGGATTGAAGGGATGTTGGAGCAGTTCCAGTATAAAACCATGTTAGAAGAGACAATGATTCCACATTCCGACAGTAATTTACCAGTCACATGGATATTTCAACACGACAATGTTCCAAAGCACACAGCAAGAAGAGTGATAGCAATCCTTAGCGAACAGTTGGTGACAGTGTTGGAATATCTTGCCAACAGCTCGGATTTAAATACCATAGAAAATCTGTGGCACATCATGAAGAAAACATTGTCCAATAATGAACAACTCACCAGCATCAACGAACTTTATGACGCCTTTGTTGAAGCTTGGTCAACTATTCCAGTGGCAACGTGTGAAAAGTTGATAGAGTCAATGCCACCTCGTTGTAAAGCTGTAATAGATAACAACGGCTACCCAACTAAATACTAAAATTCTATGGATAAGGTGATGGACCTACCCTCCTACCCTTTTTAGGGTTCCGTAGTTTTTAGTTTGCTTCGCTTTGCTCATGTTAATTACTAAGGATATGTCATGTTTCTAATTAGTTGTCCACTACATAACACACTGTTTTTTTACTTTAATTTATAATTTGATAGAATTATCGCAAAACAGTTGTTTGTTTTTCGCAAAACCAAACTAAAAAATGGACAAACGAAAACGAACCCTATTATACTAAGTAAAAAAAAATTAGTTTTGTTAGAAATTTTGAAGTAATACGTTGTTTCTAATTATATGTCCACCACGTATATCATATATTTTTTTATGATTATTAAAAATCTAAAATCATTCTTTAAAAATAATTGGAAATAGCCTGTCCAGGATTTTTTATCCGACTGCGAAGAAGGAGGGTTATGTGTTTGACGCGTATGTATGTACGTATGTCTATAGTCCTCTCGTAACTACTCAACGGCTGAACCGATTTTGATAAATGATACGTCATTGGATTCGTCTTTTTGACGCGAGTGAAACTGGGTACATGAAATTCTTGAATCAAAATGGCGGATTTTTGGCGCAAGTTGTAAGTTTTCAGAAAATGTTTTTTTATTCAAATCTATCGAGTAGGGTATCAAATGAAAGCTAATAAGTAGCCCATTCTAAATATATGGTTCATAACAGTTTTAATTTACCATTTTCACAGAACTATGAAAAAAGTGTGAAATAAAACAATAAATTAAAAAAAAAACCCGACTACCTTAAAAAATACTAAAAAGAAGAAAACAAGTCTAGTGGGCTAGAAATTTGTTAAGTAGCTGAATTAAAGTTCAACACACGGGACCCATTTAAATCGTGACGCTCAAAAATTCTTACCTAATGGGTCCCGCAAATACGTTTCATTCTATTATCAGACCGGTGAAGATCGATTTTAATTCGAATCTTAGACCTTCCTTGATGCAAAAACGGTTTTAACTTAAAGGCTATTTCTATCTTTTTAACTTTTTTGTGAGTTACTATCAGTTTGAAACATATTATATTCATATGAAAAATCGTGCCGTCATTTGTAATAGGTACTTATTATGAGTCTGGCAATACTTAATGTTAACTTGGAAGACGTTGATTTGAATATTGTAGTTGAGCTTCCGCCAATTTCCCCTATCTACTTATCAATACGTTCCCCTTCCCATCGACATCCACTCGGTCCAATGTCTTACTTACGCCAAACATTACCGTGCGAATCCTAACCAAATCTTGCATTGAGATAGTGTCAGGTGTTCATGTGACCCCCAGAGTTATGTATATCTACTTCTTTTTGCCAACATCTTTGATCTAGAGGTTTCGAAAACTAGCAGACAAGTATATAAAATAATAGAAAAGAGGGTAAGAAATAAACCAAAATTTTCAGTATTAATAAGGTAACCTATTTTTAATGTTCTACATAGTTATGGCCTTGACATAATCTCAAATTTGCTCCACTAGAATATTGTTTATTAACATTTACAAATCACAAATAATTATCACGCTGTTTAATAAATTGTTTGAACATTAAGTTTTCTTTTATTCAAGTACTCACATTACCTTTATTATCTTATCCTGTATCAACTTAGTACCTAGACAAATCTTGCATTATATTTTTATCACTTAGTGGTCCGATTATCACTACCTGTAGGTATATTACTTAACATGTCACGTGTATTTGTCCATGTACCATCGCTAACTGGGATTCGCCAAGATCGGGCTTGTATCGATCGATACAAACACGCGTCGAATCACGTTTAAAAAGCTTTTTTGCTGACTGTACTTGGATTGTACCTAATCTAAACTATATTTCCGTAGCAAATTTCCTGTTGAGGAGTTCCGTCCTGCTTGCGAAGATGATCCGGGCTGAACCACACAAACACAAGAAGTGTGACACTACCAGGTCCGAAAAAATTGCATAACAAAGTAACTACAAGTAAATAGTATTAGCGATTTTGTATGGAATTTGACTAATACTAAGTATTTGCTTGTACTTTATTATGCAATTGGGTCCTGATTATGGTATTGTCACCAGGTTTACATTACATATACCTACTTATGCCAAATTTCAAGTCAATCCAACTACTGGAAGCCTCTGGAAGCGGGTCAAATTCAACTTCCAAGATTTGACCACCACACGTTAGGTTGGGGTACTTTGGCCCTTGGGATTAACTCTGTCCTTGTTTTATTATTGCTTTGAGTACCTATACGGTTCTTTGCCATGTGCTTGGTGTTGTATGGTGTGTATATGGGCCAAAGTTACCCTCCAATGGGTCAAAGTACTTTACGGTACATACATAGGTACAGACAGAATGTATGTATACAATAAAAACGTGGTGTGCAAAGCCCCTCACCGCCCGCACCGATTGGTTCGTCTTGCTTGCATATTTTTTGTCATGCCTAACTCAACTTTTTGCTGTTTTCCAAGCCAAAGTTGCCAAAACAAAAAAGAACACATCAATCACATACGTCGAGCAACGCGTTACAGTGTGACGTATGTGACGGTTCTTAGTACTTGTACTACCTTATTGCAATATTTGGCCCAAATTTGGCCGAACCACAAAACACATGTTCAAAAATTGTTTAAGATTTTGAGGTAACACGGATTATGTTTAAATACATATTTATATTTTTCGCCATGTTTCTCCCAAGATTGATTCGGCCAGACAGCCCAAACAGCAACGAAGGCAACAATGACAAGTTAATATTAAAACCAGCAGAATTAGTTGATCTAATTTTAGAAGAGCGAATGAGAACAGAAGGAGTAAAAGCTAAGGAGAGAACACGCGGCGTAAATGCGGTTTTGAGATTCGGTGATTTTGACAAGCAAACGGCAGATACTAAAACGGGTAGGTAAATATGGAAGCGTAATCTATTAAAACTTACTTACAGTTTACATTTTCAAGTAGCTACCTGCTGCTTCCACTATCTAATTCGTGAGGATCAGCAAAATTTCTAGGGAGTAACACATAAGCTACTCTTTATTCCCACGGGATCAGGATGTGCATGTAAAATTCCAAGATCTCTAGAATAGAGTCATGAAATTTTGCAAGAACACTACGTACGAATCCCACTAATATTATAAATGCGAAAGCTTGTAAGTCTGTTTGTTTGCTTGTTTTTTTCATCACGTCTAAACCGCTGAACCGATTTAAATGAAATTCGGTATACAGATAGTTTGCGTCCCGGGGAAGGACATAGGAGACTTTTATCCCGGAAACTTGCGTAGTTTCCACGTGATAGTGAAAGCCGATTTCTACGCGAACAGAGTCATGGGTAATGGCTAGTTTAGGATAATCCCGGAATTTCAATAGGGCATTAAGGACATATTAGGCACAGCTCCATGACGTCAGTTCTCTTTATATTTTGTCACCCGTACAGATCATGACCAAAGAATATTAGTATATAGAATTACAAAGTAATACTATAAATGCGAAAGTGTGTGTGTTTGTATGTTTGTCCCTCTTTCACGTCGAAACGGAGCGACGGATTGCCGAAATTTTTGGCATAGAGATAGTTTTTGGACCGGAGACTGACAATAGGCTACTTTTTATCACGGAAAAATGCACAGTTCCCGAGGGAACAGCGCGCGATAACCGAATTCCACGCGGGCAAAAGCTAGTCATATAAGTAGATTATTAACTAAATAACATGATACCTATTATATTTACATCGATAGTAACGATAGAGCTTTATTTCCAAAAATTTAATTGAAATAATATGATTAAATATTATGGCATTTAAGATACTCAAAAAATGTTTAGGTACGGTTTTGTGCTATGCTGCAGTTTGCATCGTGCAGTCTCTGCAACATCGTAAAGAAACCTGCACAAACCTGCGAAGCTATTCTGAATGGGGTGTGTGAAGTTCCCGATCCACACTGGGCCCGCGTGGGAACAACGGAGAGGAGGCCTGACTGAGCCCAGCAGTGGGGCGTATATAGGCGGGGATGATGATGCTAGACTCTGACGGCAGAAAATTGCAGTAATATTCCCTATTGAACCGAAGCCTAAATAAATAAAGGCTTGTTTATGAACATAAATTAGAACAACTTTTAGATGAATGCACGGACGACGGCGAAACGTTGAAGAGTCGAAAAGTATGGAGTCGGTGGAGCAAGTGGGGCCCTTGCTCGGTGAGCTGCGGCGCGGGCGTGATCACGCGCCGGCGCGCCTGCGTGGCCGGCCGCTGCGCGCGCGGCGAGGCCGAGGAGCAGCGGCGCGCCTGCAGCCGCGCGCCCTGCCACCCGCCGCACGAGCCGCACGACGAAGCCGTCTGAACTCGACCCAGTGGCGGACTGACAGTGGGGCGGAAGGGGCGGCCCGCCCCGACTTTTTAGTCCCGGGGGCCTGCAAAAGTCCTTATTCCTGAACATGTTCAAAATATGTTTAGTACATCAACTTCTAATTTTGGGGGCCTCATTCAGCCCCGAACGAGCTTAGTCCGCCACTGACTCAACTGTACTTTGTATCAAATTACATACAGATAACGACACTCGAACTGCGCATGTGGCGAGCATTTTCACTATTCTTTGTGTGTATTGAGACGAACATTGTGCGGAATAAATAAGAAATACGCTCGTCGCGCCGCCGGTAGCGCGTAGACCGGCCGGCCCGTAAGTAGATAGCCATTTGAAGAATAAATGCCAAGTTCAGATGTTTTCGAGTATTTTCTTTTAAGAACAGTTTGACCGGCGATTTACTTCTATCTCATCTGATGGAAAGTGCAGATATGAAACCAAACCAAAGGCAGGCACTTTACTTACTGGTTAAATAAAAGCATCAGCTTATGAACTCTAGCCTTGTAGAGCCCTATAATAGTGTAACTTGTACCTATCTTATGATACCTAGGTAGGTACAGTCAACTAATTTAATTCCTAGGCCACCAGGGAACTTTATCATAGTAAATAATTTTGTTTTTCTAGAACAATATTTGTCGAATAACGGTGAATGTTATTACTACATGGTTCTGTGGTGGCCTTGGAATCAAATTGGTTGACTATACATCCCTTTAATTAGCGTATAGAAATAAATTCGGGAGTAGCTCTGCCGCAATAAGAAAACATAAAGAAAAGTTAAGTTGGTACTCACATAAGTACGTAAGTTCAGTTATTTTTATTTTGAACATACATACATAAAATCACGCCTCTTTCCCAACGGGGTAGGCAGAGACTACATCCTTCCACTTGCTACGATTCTGGCATACAACTCTTGCTTCCTCTACATTCATCAATCTTTTCATGCATGCACGTCGGTTTAGAGTACTCCTGACCCGACCTTTCTTCAGAACGTCCCCGATTTGATCGTGGTACGTTCGTCTAGGCCTTCCTCTCCCAACGTTCCCATTCACGCTCGTCTACACATCAAAATATTCGCGTTGTCTAAATAAGTACCTAGTTTGTTTAGCTGAAAGTTCAAAATCTGTAACAGGGTACATTTTCTACGCGGCATTGCAGAACCTTAATGACTGCAACTCATTCTTACATGTATAAGTGTAAATGTTGTGTGTTACCAAGAAGTGTCCACTGACCGACAACATTTCTTGCAGCCTATTCGCGACAGGCGTCCGTAAGGTAAACACAGTTGTGTTCCGCAGAAACAATTATCTCGACTTGAAAAAAAAGAACGCGCATTGGTACGTAGGTAGTGTTCATTGTCATGCGCGAGTTATCGCTGTGTTTAAGGGGATTCGGAAAGCTACAAAATGAATATTCTTATAACACTGACTGCATTAGCGATGGCGAATCACTTGGTTATGGCAGAAAGTGAGTACCTCCATGTTATAAAAATTCTCAGTAGTTAAGTATGTTCATTACATAGTCGACCGAGCGATATTCTTTTACCTTCTAAACCGTCAGGTGTTATGGCTGAAAACATTAAAGCCATATCATTTGCAAGTCAATCAGAGTCTTATTGTTTTTTGGAACTGGACACAGTCACCTGCATTAATATCTAGCGGAGCGTGCAAAAATATCTGACACGTCCTTCCGGCCCTAGAAATAGAGTCGTATCAGATATTTATGCACGCTCTGTTGTGTCAGATATTGGTGCTGGTGACTGTACCTAACTTTCGTAAAAATTATAAAACACTCACTTGGTCGACTATAATTAAGACTTATGGCTTAAGTTTACTATCATTCTAGATATATATCACACAAACTTGCATAGCCAACGCGGTCGCGATGCTGTCATGCAACAAAACGATACCTAGGTACCTACCTACGTTTTTGGGTTGTTAGTATGTGTATGTAGAAAGAAAAGCCGAACTGGCCTAATGGTTTGACTTATGGCCTCTCAAGCAGAGGATCGTGGGTTCAAACCCGGTCTCGCACTCGCACCTCGTGAGTTTTTCAAAATACATGTGCGAAATAACATTTAGATTTTACCACGAACTTAACGGTGAAAGAAAATAGCGTGAAGTGATCTGCACAAATTAGCGAAGCAATTCAATCGTGTCTGAAGTTAGTTTCCTATCTGCCCGCACTGGGCCCGCTTTCGGAGAGGAAACCTGGAAACCTTTTACCAGCAGTGGGACTGCGATGATGAAGTAGATACCTACAATCAAATCTTAAGTTCAATTTGACCTAGGTACTTTTTTGGGGTAAAGAGTAATTACACTTTGTCAAAAAGCTTGTAATATCAATAAAATATATAGATAAGTGATTAACAGTAGCATAGCGTTGCGTGAAAAATTTTGTTACACAATCTGGGGAAAAAACCTACCTTAAAGTTTAGAGCAAGGAAAAGGAGAGAAGCGGGAGATTTGTTCCTTGTGTCTACCTCATTACTCGGATATACCTACTTACAACACCTCGCAGAATCATTATTCCTAGCAGTTAGTGCACTATACTTAGTGCCATCAACGAAGACGCGTGATTTTGTCAAAATTAGACATTAATGACATTGTAATAAGAACCACGACACGCGTCATCGTGAATGACTCTACCTACTTATACGTGTGCAAGCACATTTTACATTCTTGTCATTCATTCATTATTGACATCACATAAACAGTTACCCATCGCGCGACCAACGACTTTTTTGGTAATTTTGGACTAGTACACTAGTACCCTTGTTAAAGGGTGATCGAAACTAGTAACAAAAATTGACTATTCACGACTACACGGTACTTAAATATACTTAGATACACGCCACGGTGGCGCGCAGGGCGTTCGACGGGTTAACGAATATGGCAAAAAAAGACAATTCAAGTTGGTAGGTACGGTGTACCTACTGGTGTATAATAATAGTAAAATAAATAATTATGTAGAAACAAAATTTATAACGAAAAAGTAAAACCGACTCCAAAAAAATAAAAAAATGGAACCGACTACAAAACCCTTTAAAATATTTTTCTAGGTACCTACTAGCTCGAAGTCGGTGCCTCAGCACAAGCCAGCAGGAGTGGACTGATTTATTAATTCAGAAGACAAATAATTAAATTTGAAGGCAAAAATGACAGTTTAAAGAAGCTGCGTTAATTACAACCCATTTTAAACTAGTTAACTAAACAGTTATACAGGATGTAACATTCATATCGGTCAGTATGGAAAAGTCAGAAACTAAGACATACGAAGATCTGTTCTTACGAGCCATGTCATCGATTTTAGTAACAAGAAAAACTGCATTCATACATTTTTTTAAAACTTGTACCCAGCTCGGGAATCGAACCCGGACGTTTTAAAAAATAAAACTTACATTATTAAAGAATATGAAATACAATGCATTGTATTCATTCTAGACTATCGTGTTTCATAGTAACATTTATTGTTTATCACCAACACTACCGATATCCAAATAGACATAATGTAATAAAACTATTTTAAAAAATGACTGGGTTCTATTCCCGAACTGAGTACAAGTTTTTTTTTAAATATATGAATGCAGTTTGTCTTGTTACTAAAATCGATGACAGGGTTCCTAAGGACAGATCTTCATATGTCTTTTAGTTTCAGACTTCCCCATACTGACCGATATGAATGTTACACCCTGTATAATGTGAGCGTGTTCGTCCTCATTATTATATTTCCTTTGCAGCAAAAGAGCCGCCTAAGGACGTACATCCGAAAAGCGGTGTGAAAGTGCCACCAAAAAAGGCACCCGTCATTGCCACCAATCACGAGTCCACTTCAACTGCCGGGCCAGTAAAAGACCCCCCAACCAAGAACGTCCCCAAACCGAACAACCTATGGATATACAATCCAAGCTCTCAAGTAAGCACTAAGTAGATACCTAAATTGTTTGTTAACCATGTGGAATCATAAAAGGGGCAAAGGGGATCTAAACTCCCCTATTTATATTGTCCCCTACTCTACGCCCCAACAGGATTTCATTTTGTACATTAATTTATAATGAAACAAGACGTTGCATTTAAGTTAATACTGAATACTGTATTTATACAGGTACCATGATTAGAAATATAGCTAGGTATATATACGGCTCCCCGATTGCATTGTGATGCTGTGCAGTTCAATATCACCGAATTTTCTTTACAACTTTAACTCCAAGCCGAATTTACATTATGTAACTAGTTTTATATAACTAACTTACATTGCAGCACTCGGTTACTTAGGTATAGCTCGTGAGTTGAGGGTCCCGAAATATAATAGATACTGTAGTTGAATAAAACAAGTTGTAGGTATAATATAAAATTCGATTAGATAATTGCCGCGTAAACCACAGAAGTAACAAAATATTTACATATTTTCATTCTCCATGCAGTTGCAAAATTTCTGGTTCTCTTTATAAATACATATATATGTACTTAAACTGTCGGTCAACGAATTGTATACTCAATACAAACTTAATACGTACGTTACGTGTCCCATAAAATAACAGGAACTTAAAGAGAGGGTTAAACAGGTCCTTAACGTATACGTAGGTACTAAAAGTAAGAACGTATACAATTTGTTAAACGACTGTTTAAGTACATGGGACAGGTATCTGTGGTACCTACTGTGTCTTTTAGGGTTCCGTAGTCAACTAAAAACCCTTATAGTTTCACCATGTCTGTCCGTCTGTCTGTCTGTCTGTCTGTCCGCGCGTGGCCAAGCTCAGGACCGTTAGTAGTTTCTAGTACCTACTAGCTGTAATTTGGCATGAATATACATATCCATATCACTAGCCGTGGTGGCCGAGTGGTTTGACCTATGGCCTCTCAAGCAGAGGATCGTGGTTTCAAACCCCGGCTCGCACCTCTGAGTCTATCGGAATTCATGTGCGAAATCACATTTGAAATTTACCACGAGCTTTACGGTGAAGGAAAACATCGTGAAGAAACCTGCACAACCTGCGAAGCAATTCAATGGTGAGTGTGAAGTTCCCAATACGCACTGGGCCCGCGTGGGAACTAGGGCCCAAGCACTCTCATTTCGAGAGGGGCCTGTGCCCAGCAGTGGGCCGTATATAGGCTGGGCTGATGATGATGATGATGATGATGACCGACAGTGGTAAAATAAAAAACAATAAAAATAATTTTTAGGGTACCCCTGCGTACCTAGACATAAATAGTCGTGAATTTTTTCTCAACTAACCCTACAGTGTGGGGTATCGTTGGATAGCTCTTTTTCACCTCAGCTGTACTATTACTTATTCTGTGCCTCAGCACCTCAAACAGGCAGGTTTTGCTATGAGCAATCAGTGAGCAAAATTGCATTTTAATTTTATATATTTTTTTAAATGCTGAGGATAGTGCTGGGTCTACTCGCTGGCAATTCCAAATATTTGATTGAACTTCACTTTGATCTGTCACTTTCACTTTTGATTGGTTTATTACCATCTTAAACTAAATTTATGGAATTATAAATATACCTAATTAATTATACATGACAATAAAATATTGAAAAATGAAATATTTCCAAAATGTAAATTTTCCCGCTCCTTTAATAAAGTACCTATGCAACCTCGTTGCACGAAACCCGCTTCTCTTGTTTTTTTTTTAATTCCTATACTTCCGGGCTTACCTGTTAATTTCACCATCCTTGATTAGTTAACTGACGGAAAAATTCTTTTGTTCACAAATAAATTTTAAACCATTGGATTGCTAAACGATTTTTTATTCAGTGATCTGTTTGCGAAAATTAAATTTAATGAACATTTTCATTAAAATTGAATTGAATGTGTAAAAATTTAATAATTTTAATGGTATAAATAATCAAACTTACAATTAAAATTTTAGTAGTTTAAGATAAATGCTTGCTTGGTATAAAACTTGGAAGATTCCGTACACAAATACAAATCCTTAGAATAGAAAAATATTACTGATTTTATCGTAATGTATGGGATTATCCTGCGTGTCCGACACCTCTTGGCCGGTTTTTGGATTGAATAAAAATACTACGTACAGTCATAATTTAATTCATATGCCACCATGAAACCTCTAAAGGAAAACGTAAGTACATAAATTCAATAATGCGATGGGACACGACCTTTACTGTGAAATGATGGTGGCCAAAGAATGCCACTCCTTGACCGTACCTTCCGTTTGCAATCATTGTTAGTATAACTTACTTACGGTGACTTTTTAAAGATGTATTTAATCGCGACTGTACATATCATTTTTACAAAGGTTTTACATGTATTAATATTATATCATCATATAGCCGGAAGACGTTGCTGGAAAAGGTTCCCTTAGAAACAAAACGACAATGTTACTTACATCCACCTGGTTAGGCCTGCGAACGCTTCGTTTAATTGTGGTGTCACTCGAGACCAAAGGTTATTGTTCTCGTGATGAACTTCAGGATTTTTCCAGCTATGTGTGAATTATAATTCTTCGCTTTCTCCGGATTCTATCGCGCAGCAAAAAACAACTTTGCTCGTTTGTTGACAAATGAAATTTTTAAATGATTTGAGGGGCTAAGACGTTTTTCTATTTAGTGATCTGTTTCGAAAAATTTAACAGGGTGCATGTTGAAGCAGCGTTGAAATGAAAAATTTGGAAATAGGAAAATGTTACTAAATAATTAAACTTATCAATTACAATTATTTAATATAGAGTCTTAATAGCAGTTAAAACATATAAAATAAAAAGAAAAATGTTCGCAATACGAAATTTTAGAATAGAAAAATATTACTTGATTTTATCGTAATGGCTACGGGACCTTATCCTGGGCGTGTCCGACACGCTCTTGGCCGGTTTTTGGATTGAATAAAAATACGAGTAGAGATGATAATGATAACTTACATATCACAGTGATGAAACAGGCTCTAAAGGTAAGTCTAGCGTAAGTACATAAATTCAGCATAATAGCTGTATGGGAGGGCACGGAACGATTGCCTAGCGTTTAGGCAGATCATGGGACCAGGCACATGACGCCGCCATTTCAATCATTGGGCAGATATGAATTCTACATAATGAAACGCCGTATGGATCTACCGTGCCTGCGCGGCACGTCGCTTCGCTCGCTCAATAGGTATTACCACTCCTATTGACGTCATAACTTATAGGTCAATATCATCATCAGCCTAAGATCGCCACTGCTGGACACAGGCCTCCCCCTTAGAACGCCACAATGAACGACAACTCGCCACTTGCATCCACCTGGTGGGAGGCCTGCGAACGCTTCGTCTTCCGGTTCGTGGTCGCCACTCGAGGACTTCTCCCCCAACGGTTATCTGTTCTTCGAGCGATGTGGCCTGCCCATTGCCACTTCAATTTGCATATTATTCCAGCTATGTCAGTGACTTTAAACTTGTTGTTTGTAGAGCGTAAATCATAAACGATTAAAATAAATTGATTTTGCTCGCAATCGAAGTGAAAAATAGAGTTTTCACCTCGAGACTAAAAGTCAATATAAACCCTCGGATAAATAGACATAGATACCCACGCCAAAGCTCAGGTGGCTAACCACCCCATATGTATATTGGCTTATTTTAGTCCCTCGATGAAAAATATAGTATTTCATGATTTTTAGAAGTCAAATTTAGTCGTTTTAGAAGCTTTTTCATATTTTTTATTAGGATATATGAAAACCATGTACACCTACCTTACAATGTTACGAGTACATGTATCCAACACGAACTGTTGATTCCACAAGAACAGACTTGAATAAGTATAACATAACGACCTACACTAGGTACTTGTAAATACTATTACTTACTACCTTTTACCCGCGGCTTCGCTCGCGTGAACCATAAACATTTCAAAGAAGCAAGCAATTAAGCAAGCATGAGCATGTAAACAAGCATGTAATTATGCAAGAAATAGTGCAGGCAAGAATGCATTCAAGGCTGCATTCAAGCATGCAAGCAAGCATGCAAGCCGGAATGCAGGCAAGCATGCAAACAACTGATCAAGCAAGCATATGCAAGCCAGAATGCAAGCAAACATGCAAACTATTTACTTTGGTTTTCAGTAGATATACATGCATATTATTTGTACAGTAATTTTACAGTATGCAGAGCAAGGTGCGAACGATGTTGGGCCCGTTATCATGAGACCCCACATTTCGAGGACAAGGATCGCCAAAGCTCATTTGCCTGGAATTGATCCGTATTTCAATAAGGTTAGTTAATTTAGGATATCTACCTAATCAATTTATTGCAATAGAACCTACCTACAAGTTGTAATAGTATGTCGTGCACAAGTTTTATGCTCTATCTAAGGTGCGGGAAAGCAATTGTTAACAGTGTCGGTGAATGCGTAAAAGAGTGATGGCGCCTAAATAATGTGATGACCTCAAGATCTGCCTTCTTTATTTAATCTTTATGATTAACTAGGCTTTTGAATTGTGATATTGACTAGGGTACCGTGTGTTAGCTACAAAAAGTAGTATTTACTTACCTACTTAGGTAGACTTTTGCTAGATTTCCAGAATAGGTTCATTTATTGCCTGGATCCCGTTTACGTGCCCTCATCAATCGTGTCTTACTCCGATCCTGATTTCCTTAATGCTAATCTTCGACGGATCCGGTTATATTTATATTTTCATCAGTCTTAAGCATACCTAACTGGACTGGACAGCAAGTGTTTTAGGCATAACAACGATTTTTTTTTAATTTTCGTCCGCAGGGCTACTTCGAACCGTTTGAGAAGCGGCCGAAGCCAGTGACGCTAGTCACCTTCAGGAAAAATGGACTAATACCCCACCAAAATATAGAAGTAGGTATTTATACAATGTGTGGCCCAAAACCGGGGATAATATTAAAAACAGAGGCTCTATAGGTCACCGGTAATTGGATGATAATTTAAAGTCAAAACTGAACTTTTGTTTTTTTTTGTAACAAACTTAATCGTAAAGTCAATGTCCGCCATCCTAGAACCCAACTGACGTCACCTTCTTCTAATAAACTTTAATTAAAGCGTAGGTCGCTGAACTAATGTTGTTCAGTTTGACCAGTACGATCTATAGATGTTTTAATTATTTGCTCGTGTAAGTCAAAATAAACGGAACCTCTTATCGCAATGATCATTCGTAATGTCTACAGTCTGTCTGAACCGATTAGGTGTAAATTGGTTGCATATTGTATTTCCACAACTCAAACAAAGACGTGTTTCACGAAAATAAACTAATTTTGAATATAGGAGACATCTTTCTAGGATGCACTTGGCGGTTTTTTAGATTCGAAATTGACCTAACTTAACGTGATCACTGCAATTAATTGTAATACGTTACGTAACGTCGTGTATACCTACTAGCGTATATTTCGTATGATTTTCGTGGGGACTTTTTGTTGACATGGTAAGTAGAAGATACTGTTAGGTACAGTTACGAGTAACAGGTTATCTAGTAGACGTACCTACGTATACGTGTAGGACGTCTAAAAAACGATCGAAAATGTCATTTAATTCTACAGCCCATTGACAAAAAATGTGACCACGAAAATGAGGCTGTTTAAATGCTCGAATAATGGCCCACTAGCGCACCAACTGACGCGTGACCCACGGTAAAAATGTCTGATCCCTGAAATGACACTAAGTATCTATGAGAAAGTTCTGCCGTGGCTCAGGAATCAAATAGTTTAACTGTACTTAAAATAATTGCCAATGTATTAATTTAATTTTTAATTATTTACCAGGAGCGCCCGCGCAACTTGAACCTCGAGGTTGCGGAAATGCAATCACCCTACAACAACATCGGGAGCTTTTGGCAGGACGACATCGGAAAATTTTAGAAAAACTTTACTTAACTTATCAACTAACAATTTAAATTATTTGTAAATATCGATCATAACAAAATAACGCTCTCATGTGCAGTTTCAATCTAAAAAATCTACAATGTTTTGACTTACTTCGTTGAATTTAAGTAAGTTTAATAACAAAGTAAAGAACTTATTCGCCTGATACCGATTGTCGTTCGAATTCAATTTGTTTTATCGTTTTACGAAAATTGCAACGAACCTAAATCGTAACGTTTACAACCGGCTCTGCCCACTGCAATGTTTTAGTTATGATTTATATTTTTTTCATTGGAGTCGGACTCTGCATACTTTTTACTCCGCAAAATGCACTACTTGACGACACATTACAAATTAAAGAAGCTAACATCGAATCTGATGACGACAAATTAAATCAAGCTCTTATTTTGGTTGATATCTTAAAAACAGGTATGAGGTATGAATCTTCTATGATTAAATTACCTAAGTTATGTAAATTAAGTTACTGGAATATATTTTGTGTAGGTATTTTAATCATAATAATATTAATATCGCTTTTTTTCACCCACATAAAATGGTTCGATTGGCTTGAAAAAGATTCGACAGTTCATGTTTAGATGTTAAGTAGTTGCTGCTTACAAAAAAGGCTCAACATTATTATTTACTACATACCGTGCCATAATCAAGGTCCGTTAGTAATAAAGAGTATACCTAACCCAATCAAAATGAAAATTTTAAGTAGGTGAATATTCTGCATAGCGTATTTCTCACGGAATGGGTTCTGAGTGTGAAATAATTTTCTTGGAGATTTGACTGGGTGTTACGCTACATTAGTTAGTCAAAATAATTATTTATGTAATGAAAAATGAAAGAAATGAAAGTTTTTATTGATTCAGAAACAGTGTAACATAAAATACAGTGTCAGCGGGCCCCAACCAAACTAGGCAGTGCATGTATGTGAATGGACTCAGTAAATTTATTTTAATAAAGTATTTTACTTTTATTTCGACTAGGTTCGTTTAAGTTCTTAATTTGACTTATAATACTTAATACAATACATCGTTTTTTTTTTCGTTTAATTTTTTGTCAAGCTGACAACTTTTTCTTTGGGTTTAAGTGTTTAGTTTACAGTGCGACGATGTGATAGTGAACGTGGTTACGTTTGCGTAAGGCGCTGTATTGTTATTTAGGTACATATATTATTGAATTACTATATTTGATAGCTTTATGTTATTATTATAAGTGCTTTAATAATAATCTCAAAATTAAAATCCACGAACAAAACAGTTAGAAACAGTGAAACTGTAAAGTGAAGTTCTGCAAAATTGTAGCGTTAGTTAGTTATATAGTTATCGTTTTTTGGTCGCGTTGATTATCATTAAGATCGTGTCGCACTGTCATAAATAGGAGGTTTATTTTTTCTATAAAGTGCATGACGTAGTTAACGTTCTTTTAGATTACAATACAATACAATACAATACAAAGACTCTTTATTGTACACCAGACATAGTAAGCGATACAGAAAACAAATTATTAAATTACAAGGTGAGCAATAGGCGGCCTTATCGCTTAAGAGCGATCTCTTCCAGGCAACCTTAATCAATAATAAGATATATATACCAGGCCCTGTACCACAAAAGTTACAAGTGCTACAATTCGAAAAAAATGTTAAGTTTCTCTTAACAGAATGTTACAATTTTGTCGAATTGTATCACTTGTAACTTTTGAGGTACAAGAAGGGACAGAACGTGGGCAGAACTCATTCAACATGACGAATGCTAATTAGTTAAGAGTACGGTATAAGAGAGTAAAAAATTGATAAAAAAAGTAAGAAAAACTTTACAGTTGCGAATAAAGTGGCGCCTTCGTTTATTCTAGTGAATGAGCGGTTACAGTGCTCAAAATGATCTAAACACTCCTTTCTTACCTTGGCAGTAGAGAGAGAGGTCGTGTGTCTGTAGATCATTTTGAGCACTACAACTTTCCACCCACTTCTGCTGCTGACTGTACTCTCGACATATCTGGCATCGTAGAGTACGTCAAGCTACTCCGGCAAAATATACAACTCCGTAATGGAGATGAAAGCGTGATCGAGGAAGTCGATCAGGCAACTTGTGCTGCTAATGCGACGGAGGCTCCCGGCGTTACGGGGAGCATGGCAAACGACAGTATTGGAAACCATACATCGGGTGAGTGCTCTGATTTCAATATGGAGTGTAAAATGTAAGGTAATGGTAATATACCGGGTGTGGCCTGTAATACGAGCAAATAATTAAAACATAGATCTGAACATTAGTTCAGCGACATTTAATAATTATTATTTTTTAAGTTTTAATTTTATTTTAAAGTTTATTCGAAGATGCTTCTTCGAGTAAAGCAAAATGCTTGATGTTTTTAGCGTGACAGGCGACGTCAGTGGGTTCTATAGGATGGCGTATATTGATTTGTATGAAAAAGGGAAAATCTAAAGACTCCATTATTTTTAAAAGTCACTGAACTAATGTTGTTCAGTTTAAAGACTACGATCTACGTTTTAATTTTTTGCTTGTATTATAGGCCACACCCGATATACTGTATGTGTTCTTAAAATAAATAAATATAACCGCTCGATTTCTGTTTGGGTCAGTAGGAATAAAATAAAAATCGGAAGTAATTGCTGCAAAAGGTTTTATTATTTTAATGGCTTCATTTGTTGCCCAATATGACTATCCTAGGTTTCCCCCCTCCGCGGAGTTGTGCATAAGTGGTGGGGGGGGGTAAAATTTTAACCCCAAAAGGGGTATTTTTGCGGTTTTACGGTTATATCTCGTAAAGGACTTACAATATCGAAATCTGTTCTTCATAAAAGCTGGAAGGCATTTCATCCGGCGTAGAAGGAGACCAATTTCATATTTTTTCGACTATCCGTTCTCATATTAAGGCTTATCAAAGTTAGGTGTATTTTACATGTTTTATGAAAAATTATTCCTTTTATCCCGTATAAATTTTAGGAAATCTTGAAACCTAACTACTGTTGTACTGTAAATTTTAAGTACCTAATATTTATATTTCTGGTTAAAGACATTTATTTACTCAAAAGAAATGTTACATTTCACTTAATGAGTAGTTTATAAAAAAAGTAAATAAGTATTTAGTGTACAAAAGCAATGAGTATTCGTGAGCGCTCACACTCAGGTACGTTCATGTACAAATACAATACACAGTAAGTTATGAAAACAGAGCTTGTCTAATAGGCAATAAAATTCATTTTGGGTTAACCATATAAAACTGTATGACGGGTAAGCGTGTAAGATTGTCGTTTGTCGCCAGGCGCCGAACCGGTCAGCGCTAAGCACGTGAATAGGACGTTGCAATTACAGGGGCCGGATTTAGGTAATGGGGATTTTATTAAGTATGTGGGATTTTAATTTGTTTTTAAACATTGATAAACATGACGAGTCTATAATAATAATCTTAAATAATTACCTACTTTTTAAAGAGATAACATAAACCGTCACTACTTTGAAAAAATCTCGTATCTAAAATCAATATGTCAACAAAATTGAACCTTGATGTAATTTCTATAAAGTTCACTCAGAAAATTATCTATTTTGAGGTACGAGTTGTCTTAAAAGTAGTGACGAAATCCCATTTATTCCCCATCCCGTGGGAATTTTGAAATTATGTTATGATTATTCTCAGTGTTCTTATTGAATAAATTAAGGTATTTCAGCTCTCACGCAAGTAATCATTAGAAAGTTCAACCGATACGCCGCCGTTAGCAGGTTACCTGTCCCATGACCATGAGGCAACATAAGACTACGAGTATGTGCCTCATGGTCAGTGATGTAAATAATGCAGTTGTTCTTGCAATAAATATATTTTTTTATTACGTATCCCACTAATATTATAAATGCGATTGTTTGTTTGTTACTTCATCACATATAAACCGATAAACCGATTTAGATGAAATTCGATATACAGATAGTTTGAATCCCGGGGAAGGACATAGGATAGTTTTGACCCCGGAAAATTGCATAGTTCCCGCGGGATAGCGATAAACGAATTCTACGGAAAAGTCGCTGGTAGGGTAGTTATATTATATTTACACACATTTAGGGGCTGTTTCCCCAATCATTGATTAGTTTTAACTGACGGTTAAATGTGATGCCATCTCTATTGGTTTTGTTCAAATAGACGGAGACGGCATCACATTTAACCGTCAGTTAACACTAATCAATGGATGGTGAAACAGCTCCTGATAACCAATGAAAATTACTAAGGGGACATTAAATTGGGGATATATTTACATTACTTTATCATTAGTAATGATTCATTACAGGACAGGGATCCTGTTAATAGATAAATACTTAAAACGCTTCTTGTATGGGATGAGAACCTCTCATTATCTACGCGTGATTCAATTTTTAAATATTTATCCGGAGGAACAAACTCATTTGAAAACCTTAATTAATTAAAATGTATGTAAATGACTGCACTGCACCAAGTGACCTAAAGTGACTGTTATTTTCCCAGAGTCCACCACTGGTGGCAGTGCGCCGCTCCCGGCGGGCACGCCGCCGTCGCAGGCGCAGCCGCGTCCACTCGTGCCCAACTTGACCACACCAGCCGCTATGGCATACTACGACATGCCCATGCCGCAGCTACCATTTCCGCTACACCAGAAACCATTTCAAGCACCTCGCCGTATGGAACATTCTACACCGTGTCTCACTATTAATCCGGAATGTTTTATTAGCTTTAGCAGATGATTGGATGGATCAGTTTGGTTTGGCAAATGTTTCCATACATTCCCTAATCGGTGCTTAAAGTGCACAGCGTCAAGGGGCATGATCGAAATATCTGATTAAAAATCTTTACAGTAATGTTTAGTCCACTTAACCAACCATCTGCTGTAGTATTCCGTATTAATTAAAACACCTGATTTTGTTTAATTTTCTTTATTTAGGTTAGTCCAATGTTCCCCTTTTTTATTACAGGCTATTTCCGACGACGTATCCCGGACTACTATTATTATGGTAGGTATATCTTCTTCTATATTTATATTTATCTAATATATAAAACTAGCTGTTGCCCGCGACTCCATCCGTTTAGAAGTCTGAAAAATAGTTTACATCCTATTCTCAGACCTAGCCTACCGAATATACACCAAAAATTTCATAAAAATCGGTTAAGCACATATTAAATGGTCACAAATATTTTTGACCTGAGAATTTTATATACTATCTTTTTCCCGCGCCTGCGCTCGCGTTAAATTTGAAGTCACTTACTGCTTTACTTTCTGCGATCGTTTTTTCGTGTTTTAATTGATTTTTCGGAGGATTATATGAAAATAAAAATACAGGCAGACGTTTTTTTAGATTCAGACAAATGGTGCGAATTTCGTAATTCAAAAATCATATTCGTATCAACTTTGGAATCATCAGCATCATGTCAGCCGAAAGACGTCCACTGCTGAACATAGGCCTCCCCCAAGGCCAACTTTGGAATGGAATGTGGAATTTTAGAAAACGTTAAAACAGTTACGTGTTTTTTTTGTCCGCGACTTCGTTCATGACATAGGATTATTTCCTCGGGATAAGAATAAGTGAATTCTGTACACAGCCACACAGCTGTCCCTGTAATTCTTTAATCTAGGAAATCGCAAAGTTCCCGCGGGATATATGTAACTCTTTAGTTTGATTTACAAAAAAACTTACACTGACAGAAAGCTACACTGTTTTTCTACTTTAATCCCGAGAAATTGTACTTTCTGCGTGACATGAATTACTATTTTGTTATATTATAACATTCTTAATTGTCAATGAGAGGCATATGGTTATGGATATAACTTTGAAAGCCCATGTGGAATACATTAAAACTGTTATTTAAAGTTATTGTGTTTCTTCTATAAGAGAAATATGAGTGATTACCAGCAAGAGAGACCCTCCTTCTCCGTCATATAGATTAGTCTCGGGTCACAATGTTAGTGACCAAACTCCTCGGAAACGGTTTGACCGATTTTTATGAAATTTTTTGTATATATTCGGTAGGTCTGAGAATAGGACGTAAACTATTTTTCATACTTCTGCGCGGACGGAGTCGCGGGCAACAGATAGTTTATTATTATAAAAAGACGCCTTAACGGGTGCTATGCTAAAGTAGTGAGTTTATCTATATCGTCTATTAAAAAAAAACATTTATTTCACGTACAAAGACTCATACATACGATTCCAAAAATAAAATAATAACACACAATAATAATATATATTATGTACTTCTTAAATAAATATTTTTCATTTTTAGATTTACCTCGTCGTCGGTTATATAATGAACCACCTGTGGTAGGTAGGTACGTCTCAGCCTTCTTCCTTAATCGATATGAACCATAATCCCGCTAAAATAGGTACCTATTTATTTTTTTAAACGTTTTGGTTTGCTGTAGGACTGTTGCAAAGGAATAAAGTACCACCACTCTACTACAAAAAAACTCTACCAAAAGGTAAAACGATATACAGCGTGTATTTTTGATACTACCTCAAACTGTAACTAGACGAAGATTTAAGTGCTGTGAACCGATATCAAAACAAATTTTTAATTTAGAATTAAGTAACTACCAGAGCGTTGATACGAGAGAACCGTTCTGTGACAGCTGTCACGTCAACAAGTGCGACGTTTTGAACAAAAATAAAGTAGTATCACGTAGTGATACATTGCGTGTTAATTAAATTTATAAGGAAAATGATAAGTCTAATTGTTTTACTAAAATATAATAAAATGTGATAATTAGGGCCTTCACTAACTACCCTTGAAGTTTGAGGTACGTAGTATCAAAAATACACGCTGTATTATAATGTATTTTGAAGTAACGTTACCTACTTAAAACTACCATAATGATAAGGGTGCGGCTGCGATGCCAGTTTCTGGCTTCGCGTTATTCACTCACTAAGTAGTCTTAGGAAACTGGTTATTTCTGCAGGTTGCACAAAGAGGCTAGTGAACTACAATAACTAATTTTAAATTAATTTATGCCTTCGCGCTGTCATCGTTCATCCACCATTCTCTCATATTTCGTTTTCTAGATTTTTTTTACCGTACAACGGCAAAACCTCCTAGACTCTGGCAAAATTGTCCTCCAATGAACAGTCATATTAAAAAAAAACAACAAATTAGTTAATATCACTTCGTCTAAAAAAACAGCTGGTCTAAGTAGTAACTGGTCTAAGTAGCAAATGGTCTAAGAAGCAACTGGTCTAAGTAGCAACTGGTCTAAAAAGCAGCTGGTCTAAGTAGCAAGTGGTCTAAGAAGCAACTGGTCTAAGTAGCAAGTGGTCTAAAAAGCAACTGGTCCTAACCTGTTTTTGTTGAAAACTTGAAAAAACGGGTTAGTCTCACTTCGTCTAAAAAGCAACTGGTCTATGTAGCATGTGGTCTAAAAAGCAGCTGGTCTAAGTAGCAAATGGTCTATAAGGCAACTGGTCTAAGTAGCAAGTGGTCTATAAGGCAACTGGTCTAAGTAGTAAGTGGTCTAAAACGCAACTGGAAGCTGGTCTAAAACGCTTTTCGCCTAAAACGCAACTGGTCTAAAAATACATCTCGTCTATAACGCTACTCGTCTAAAACGCTTCTCGTCTAAAATGCAACTGGTCTAAAACGTTTTTAGTCTAAATCTCATCTCGTCAAAAATGCAAGTGGTCTAAACACAAATTAGTCTCACTACCATACGTACGAAATCTTTTTGAGTAGGCTTCATTACGACTTCACACTAATATTATAAATGCAAAAGTTGTTGTTTTTGTTACAATCACGCGTAAACTAAATAGCATAAAATAAAATTAATTTACAACATCAAAAAGCAATGCTCGCTTTGCTCGTGGTTCAATCCCAGAATCCTTCGCTTGCTCGAGTTTCAATTATAAGCACTCGTGCCAAACAGTAACTTTCCACCCTTGCATAACAAATAACTATTAGACAAGCTTTTATTTAACTTTACGATTGGGCTCAAATTTGCTATACATGCGTATATTTGCTGACAATGTAATAATATGGTACCATAGAGCTGAACTGATGATGGAGTAACGAAACAATAAGATAGTCCCGCCATGTTTGGGCTCATCACAATTGCCTTGATTAAGCAAAGGAAAGTATGCACGGTCGGCAATAAAAGCTTGTTTTAAAAAATAATTTTAGACATGAACGTATTTCTTTATCGTATGTTATATAGCTAGTAGATAGGCATAATATAGGTCTAAGGAATAAAATACTTCTTCATATTTAGACCAAGTGGCGTTTAAAACCGATTATCAGGTAGCTTAAGACCACTTGTTACTTAGGCCATCTGCGTTTTAGACCTATATGGTTTTGGTGTCTTAGGCCATTTAAGTTTTAGACTACTTGCTACTTAGACCAGCTGCTTTATAGACTACTTGCTACTTAGACCAGCTGCTTTATAGACCACTTGATAATTAGACCAATTGCCTTATGGACCACTTGCTACTTAGACCAGCTGCTTTATAGACCACTTGCTAATTGGACCAGCTTTCTTATAGACCACTTACTACTTAGACCAGCTGCTTTTTAGACCACATGCTACATAGACCAGTTGTTTTTAGACGAAGTGAGACTAACCCGAAAAAGCATAGGTAGGTTTAGGTAGCCATTCACAATGACGCATGCCTTGGTTCTTATTACAATGTCATTAATGTGTAATTTTGAGAAAATCACGCGTCTTCGTGGATGGCACTAGGTATAGGTTAGGTTAGGTTAGAGTTGGTCAAGGCGCGAAGCGCCTCAGCCACGCGGAATAAGGGCTCCGCGAAGCAGAGCTCCGGTGACTTTGAGTCAAATAATTTTAGACCACTTGATACTTATACGTTAGACCAGTTGCTTCATAGACCACTTGCTACTTAAACTAATTGCTAATTTGCTACGTACACCACCTGCTTTTTAGACGAAATGACACTAACCCCTCATAATTTATGGGTTACCAATAATTAAGTATATACTTCCTTACAATTAGGGTGGTACATTTTTCATAACCTAACCAACAAAAAGTTGGAAAACCCCCGACTTTGTCACTTCAAAGTTCAATATCTCAAAAACGGCTGAACCGATTTTGATAAAACATATCTAAGAACCATCGCTAGAAAACCTGGATTCAATTAAAAAAAAACCGCATTCAAATCGGTCCACCCGTTTAAGAGCTACAGTGCCACAGACAGACACACACAAACACACTGACATACAGACATATACAGGCACACAGACACACATAGCAGTCAAACTTATAACACCCCTCTTTTTGCGTCGGGGTTTAGGGTTAATAAAATAGGAGCGAAGTGCTTCTAGTCTAGATGATGACTATCTACTTTTTGCGATACATTTGTTTTAGTTTTTTATTAACCAAACTAGGTTGTTGTTTTATATGCAGTGATCCCCTAAAATCCTAAATTAACAATGTAATGTTATTCCCAGGATCTGATTTTAGAAGATTCGACTATGACAACGATCCATTTAATGACACACCTACTACAGTTTGTGAGTACTACATAATGGTAACAGCTAAGTCGGTAAGTAAGCACAATCTTCTGAACCTTTACATGATACGAGTTTTGTTATTAGTGACGACAACTACAATATCAACTACTACGAGTAGAACAACCACGGCTGGTACGAGTACCACTGTGGCAGTCACCGCACAAAGCACTGCAAGTGACGCACAAGGGTCGTCAGATGCCACTACGATGCCGACGCCTACGCCACCCATGACGTCACCCACCACAAGATCTAGACGTACCACAATACCTGCGTCCAGAAAACCCACGATGAAAACCACCACTGTCACTCGACGTTTAAGTGTTAAAACAACAGCATCGATTAGTTCTGAAATTGGTACGTGAGTTGTTCCACCCGCTACCATTCTCTTACTTTGATTTATCTTGTTCTTTGCCTTCAATATCATTTTTTAAAGTTCTAGAGTAGGTACCGCGATTGAATTATACCTCGACTGTATTGACCTACTTTATTTACAGATCGTGAAACATTAAAAGCAAAAGTACGACATACACCGTCACTGCTAACAACCAAAGATCCAGTAGATGCAGAGGTCGCTTCGGAGTTAGTAAAAGAGTTGAAGAAAGAAGGCATTACGATAAAAAAAAAAAAATTGATATCTTCAACCAACCCAACTACGGACGTGTTTGATCCCGCTTTCAAGACTAGCATGAGAATATATTTAGAAAAGAGCACGAGATACCCAATACCTTTACCGGAAAACCATGCATTTTGCTACACCAATCCAAATAATCCGCTATGTCGAACTTTGATCAAGTGAATTTGTGAATCCTGTCCTGAAATGTTTACCTACACGAACCTTGATTTGAATATCCAATAAATATTTTGTAACTGCTTACAGGGGTGATTTATAATTAGCCTAGAGGAAACGTTAAATCTTTCCAGGTGCCTTCTGATCCTTTTTTTCTTGCAGTAGGTAGGTAGGTGCGGTACATACACCTACAGCTTAGTCATATAAATAAAGCCGCTCGTGCCTAAAATACCACATTTTTCAAAATACTAAATTACACGTCATGCTCCTTTGAAACCCCATTGTCTGTTTTTGATTTTTTTCAGACATAACGATGATGTATGCAATATGTATGTACATACCGAATTATTACCATTAAATTTACGAAATTCTGCATGAATACACTTACTTTTTCAGTAAACAGGGACGAAAAAAAATTGTACCGCAGTATTACTGTTAAATAAATAGGTTATGGCTAGTTAGTTGTTGCCAGGGCGCGAGCAATTCCATTGCAGCCGACTGCTTGTACTTACTTAACGCAATCACTGCCACCGGTACATAAAGTCGGTTAAAAATTGGCGCTGACACCCGAAGGGATCTAGTGCCATCCACGAAGACGCGTGATTTTGTCAAAATTAGCCATTAATGACATTGTAATAAGAACCACGGCACGCGTCATCGTGAATGACTCTACCTATAGTACAGTCACCAGCATTAATATCTTCCACAGCGGAGCGTGCAAAAATATCTGACACGTCCTTCCGGCCCTAGAAATAAGAGTCGTATCAGATATTTATGCACGCTTGTTGTGTCAGGTATTGGTGCTGGTGACTGTACCTACCTTTTACGTGAAACACACACATTAATCTTTCCGAAATAAAAGATTTTGTTTACAAATTAACCCTTTACCAGGCGAAGGGATATACCCTCCCACATCTTATATCGGTTTCCGTAGTCAGGTTTCAACTCCAAACCTCCTACAAAATATTTTGTCAATCCCTGAAAATAGTAATTTTATGATCTTCATTCACAACACGCTTCTAAATTGCGTAATATATCTTCGGCAGCCGTTTAAATTCACTTCAACGCTAATTTCAGTAAACTACGGAGAAATTCGAACACTTTCCATAATTTCTATGAAACAGAAGTACATAGGTCGAACAATTTTTTGATATTTTGTAGATTTTGAGTGTTGAAAGGTAATGTAATCGTAAAAAAAAACATTGCTAAATATTCATGCATTATTGTTGTAAGTATGGCCAGAATTAGGATGTGGGTTGATATTATCCCATGGCCTTATTAGTTTAACTGTGCGGGAGCTATTCTTCCCATGGCCCGGTAAATTGTCTTGTCATGTCATAAAAACTCACGTAAGTAATAAAACTGTTTGTGTTCAACCTAGAGCGAATTTATGTAGTTACCTAGCTAACATCAAAACCACTAACATCACTGGTCAAGTGGATTAAACGGCTGCCAAAGATACATTACTGCATTTTGAAGCGTGCCGTTAATGAAGATCATAATCATAAAATAATGTTTTCAGAGATTGATATAACGTTTCGTAGTAAATTTGGAGTTAAATCTTGACTATGATAACCGATATAAGATGTGGGAGGAATATATCCCTTCGCCTGATCAAGAATATAATAAGACAAAATCGAGTATGACAGTTATATACTTAGGCAGGTGATGGGATAACCGTAACCCACATTTTTATTTCTGGTTTGAAGGAACATCTTCGACTTTCGTAAATTCATTTTTTACAAGGCGTTCAAATACGGTTGTAACAGTATAAGACAAGCTAGTTCTTAGGGGCCTGGTAAAGGGTTAAAGCTCATTGTGGCAATATTGACTCGTGAATATCAAATTCTGGGTATTTTCCTAAAAATTCAAAATTTCCTTTACAAATTTCGGCTATCACCCCCTCAAAGCTGTAGAACCTAGCATGTGTGGCCGGCTTTGTATGGTCATTATCCGAGCGTTTATTCATTTCCGATTTTTGTGGGCACATTTTTGTTGACATGGTAGAAGTAGAAGATTCTGTTACAATTTCCAGGTATCTAGAAGTACAGTCAAGTGTAAAAATATGTTTTTATTCAACGTGTCAAAAATATGTAAGTACCACAGAATCTTATTCCGACATTTCCGACGCAAGAAAGCTAGTAACATATTTTTGAGTGGTTCGAATAGATACTTATTTTTGCACTCGACTGTACAGGACGTCTAAAAATACTATCAACAAATTTGTAGAATTCCCAATCATAAAAAAATGTGACCACTAAAATCAGGCGGTTGAAAATATAGCAAGGAAACATATCTAATATACCATCAGCCAAATAAGTGGTCTATCAATTTTTAATAATAATAATAATAATAAATTTCTTTATTTAGGCATATATCTTTTTTAAACCCATACAATTTAATACAATTAAAATTAAAATACCAAAATCAAATAAATATGTCGCCAAAGTCGAACTTTCAAGTTGACACACGTCTATTGGCATTATTGTTTTATGACATGCAAACGATTATCAACTTTAGAGTGGTAGACCATATATTTGGCTGATGGTACCAAGGCAAAAAAACAAGACTTAATTTTCATTACTTTTATTACGATAAGAAACCTAATTTTGACAATTTTCTGTTACTATGTTTAAAATAGCAATCTTAATTATATTGAATTTTCGTTCTTTTAAAGTCAGTTCCCAAAACATGCACAAAGATAATTATCATATTCATTTAGTAGTAATATTGAGGTAGTTATTAGTTTCAGAACTTATACCAATTAAAAATGGTTCTAAAAATAACAATAATCAAAGAAAATTTTGGTGACATGGTGTTCAAACCATTCCGCTCGAACTTTTACAAAATAACTGATGAAATGTATTTATACTTGGACCTTAATACGTTTATGATAGAAGCAACAATAACAGCTCCTCCCTATCTAAATATAGCAGCGCCGGATGATGCTCCCCCATTGTTCTGTAAACTGTAGTGTAACAAAATGATGAAGACTATTTGAGTTAAAGAATTCTCCAGTGGCGCAAGTTTTACAGAGCAAGAGGGGAAACCGGGCGCCGACTGCAGTGTACGTGCTAACACATACATATACTAGTATCTATAGACTCGATGGAACATCAATACATTAAGTTAGACCGAAGGGAGTGTAACATACGAACATTAGATTGAGTGCTCCACGTCCCCGCTAAGTAACAAATATTGTAAACTAATATAGGTACCAAAATGCAATGTGTGCTCGACGTTTTTCAAAATAACGTTCATAATAAAATTGTATCATTCCATTCACAGACTTTATTTATAAAATACAACCATGCACATAAAATGAACTTGATAATTCTGCCGATCACACACCAAATACACAAAACAGTGGTTTACACACACGAGAAAGAAATATGTAAATAACAGTAGAACGATCAAACAAGAATGACAAGGTATATCAATAGCGAGAATGACATGTAAAGTAAGTGGCGCGGCGGCGCGGCGGCGGGTGTAATTCAGTCTCGTACCGCGCGCCGCCCGCGTCTACTCTCAACTTAACGCTACTTCACAACGATACAATTAATCAACTAAAACTATTTCTGCATCCTAACACATTACAAATCATAATGTACCCTCTTTTTACATTTGGAAGGAATAAACAACATGCCTGTATATGTACACTCTTCCTGTCGCATTCAAAGTAACCGTACATCGTCTCCAATGGGTTGTTAGCCGATGCTCTGAAACGCGGTTGGCGGTCGACCCGCCGGCGGTGCGGCGGGTCGCGACCTACTCGTCGGCGAATACGTAGAATATCCTCAACACTAATACATGACCAAACGATTCCTTCTGTCCAATATATGAATATAACATATGGCTCTTTTTTTGTATTTATTATTTATTATGATGTGAAATGTTACACCGACATGAACGTTTAATTAATTTAACACATTTTAATTAACAGCCACATTAAAAATGCATACTATTTTCCCTATAATTGGGATCTGTGTACATTCAAATATACAATAAACTGCTAACACCATGACTAAAATGTGCAATTTGTAATTTGTAGTTAATTGCGGTTACCAATATTTTTAGATGGATTAAAATCACCTAACTAATAAATACCGATATCAAATCCATTGGTATTTACGAATGAGGCAGTTAATGATACGTTTAGGTAAGGTCATTCTGCCGTGTCGGTGATCAGATGCACCTGGTAAAGTCTGGCCAACACGCACCGCCTCTGCGCGCGGCGGCCACGCCGGCCGTTGCCTCGTTTCGTACCTTGCGAGAGGAGGTGCGTCACGGAAAGCTACTTTTGTTAAGTTTTGCTGGCGGTACTTTTTACTACATTATCATCGGACCTATATACACGAGCCAAATTTAAAGTCAATTCGACCTCACTAGGGTCAAAATTAACATGCAAAATTTTAAGCAAAGTAAATAAACGAAGTGAAGTTAATAATAAGCCTGATAATTAACCGATTCAGTGATTTCCACGTGAATATTCCCGAAATTAGGTTGTCCTTCGTTTGGTAAAATTATTTATAAGTGCAGGTGTTCAAAATTCCTTTGCATAATTTGAATTGCGTCTAATTTATTTCCTCCGATTTCTAGATATATTTTTTATGTCTTGTGTGATTGACATTATTTATAGTAATTATTGTGATATTTTACGTTTTGGATATTTATACGCGTTGACAGAACTACGTTTAATGTTCACGACATTAGACTTTGCAAGACCAAACGAGGGATTACCCCGGAAATGTAGCGCAGTCTGCGATATTACACAAACACAAAACTGACTACAAACAAAGCAACGCGTTGTCAGTTATTTATCTTTGGCCGCACTAATATATATTAATCCTAGAAAAATGCAACAGCACCGTTAACAACTCTGATGTCATTGTATTGGAATGTATATACAGTGCTGACATTAACTCAGAATAAAGTATTTGTAAAAATTTAGTGTTCCGGAAGCTTGGCACAGCCGACAGGTTAAGGCGTAATCCGAGCTATGTTTTGTTGACCTTGTTCCCGGCGCGCACCGGGCGGCCGGGCGGCCGGGCGCCCCCGCCGCGGCCAGGCTTCGCGGACACTCGTCACGAGCCTTATTGTCTAACACACTCGGAATCATAATCGTCTTCACCACTTTTTTTCTGTCACACGGTATAAGACGAGGGTAGAAAGAGACGGTGAATGCGATCGCGACCGTTAGCGCGTTAAGACAATACGGCCACAGGTCACTATATACTAACAAATTACAACGGCGCGTTCTTTCTCTATCTTTTCCGAGATAACTAAAACTCGCATTAGTAACCTAAGTTTTAAACAAACTTTTTCATAACTGTGTTGAATATAAATAGTCGATAACTTCAGATGACCACTATTATACGCCCCGAAATTGAAGTTTTTCATTTAATGTCCATGCCGCTGTGACTTGCTCAAGTTAGCCAATTTCTATTGTTAATTGAGTTTAAACTTGAGATGAAACGCGTACAATAGAGTATAAAAATATGATCTTATCCAACGCTTAAAAAATAAGTACCAGAGACTCATATTCCGACGTAACAAGGCTGTGGTGACATTTTACGTGGTTTGATTAGATACATATTTTGGTACTTGACTGTACCAACCAGAACGCTGGCTTTAATGCTAATCAGTTTTCTTTGGTTGCTTTGGTTAAATGGCGCAACATTGGTTCTATTCGAGGTGCACATAGTGTCAATGACGCGATTACTCTATTCAGAGATCGCATTAGCAAAGTAGTTACTCTGTTGTCAAGTCAACTGGTATGTCTGGAAAGAGTCAATCAGTAGCTAATTTGTAAGTCGAAGACCAGATGTAAGTATTTCAAACGGAAGCGAATCCGTTACATTTCCGTAGCACTTGAGGGAACTATATTTAATTCGTGCATAGTATGTTTAACATTAGTGGAGCCCTGTCTAAATCCCTACTGATATTAGTGGATAAAGTGTGTTTTATTATTATATGTCAGATGTGTAAGTATAACTGTTACGACCTTTTAACGTTTCAGCATAGGTATTAACAAGTATTTTGTTAAGTAACATTTGCCAAGGTCGCTGCACCCGCGCAAGCGAGAGCCAGCGCGCGTGGCGGACTGGGCCCAATGCTAGTTAACGAACCATAAACTAGACCATAATGCTTGCTTATTTCAGAGAATGCTACCGACCCTTATAATACTGGAACGCTATAAGGATCGATGCCAAATGTGAGATTATTTCCAATAATATGTGGAAGCATAACAAAACCGCTTGGTTTATACTGCATTAATTATTATGACCTTTGTCCCACACAAATAATGATGATTCTATATGTTTACACATATACCATAGATTATTCAATAATTCGTTTTTCTTTCGGAGTGCTGATTCTACATTTATTCGCGGACAATTAATTAGTCAAAATGAAATTGAAAATTATTTTAATGCATCTGGGAAATAGTGCAATTTGTTTGAAAACGTAACGTGAGAATTGATAATTGAGAGGCCAGTGAGCTCTAGGAGCCCGTTCGATGGCCCCTCCTGGGTTCCAAATATTTAAATTAAGAATAGTTTTTTTTTTGCCAAAACTTCCATATATTATCACAATTATAAATATAAATATCTTAGCTTTCATTAATTTTGATATTATTCACTTAATCTTAATCTCTCATAGTAAAATATCTCACTTGGCACAATAGTAACACAAATCGTACATTCCAATAATAAAACATTATCTCGATAGAATCAAACGATACGACGCTCCCACTGGCACCATTAAACGCTACGGTGTCTTCTTCATTTTCGAAATCTTTTCATCAAAGTTTCATACATGAAAACATTATAAAGCTAACAAAGACAAAATTACAAAGAAAACGATCAACAAATCACTTACAAATTAAAACTCATACGTTTAATCCTTACTTTCCAACAATTACTATTATATCAAAAATATTTATATCCGTCAAAGGATTTCTTATCTCCGTGGCAGTGCGTCGCGGCGGCCGCGCCGTCGCAGCTAGCGCCACTAGCACTAGCGCAACGGCGCTGCGCCCCTGGAGCAGCTAGCGACTAGCGGCTAGCGACTAGCGGCTAGCCGCTAACGAGCTCGCCGCGCTGCCGGCCGTCAGTCGGCGTCACTCTTTGGATTAGTTACTTCACACCAACACACACGTTCATTTTGTATAATCATTGTACAACATTCTTGTCAGCATGCAGAAAATTCTGAATCGTTTTAAAGAAATCATTACATATACTCGCAAAAGCATCTGTCTGTTCATTCATTGAGCCTCCTCGGTAAAGCCATATCATGTTTAAATCCGTTGTTCTTAGTCGGTTTGTATCCCACACACCCTTTTAAATAATATTAACAGTGTAGTGATTTCAACAGATTAATCTATTACTTTATAACAAAACAAAATATGTACTTCTCGTTTGTATAATAATGGAGTGATACTATAGCTATTGTCATCAACATGTGTATATGTATGTATAGGGAACATAATCATTAACTATTGCATTATATGACAACTCTTTAAAATGTAGCTGAATAACATGGTATGAAAACTATAACAATAAACTATACGCGCGGCATTAGATTCATATACTTAAGTGGCACTATCGTTAAGAAAATAGTGTATATGAATAGTATATATTCAAATATTAATCATCATCAACATATATAATCCCGGAGTAAAAATATGGATTTATCAATAGTTATTAATTACAATTCACTACATTAATATCAACAACAACATTTGGACACAATATGCTGCCAACACAACAGCCTGCCAGCGCAATAATCGGGCAACTCTTGTACAATCTATAAATCTGTAACTTCACATTTGTAGTTACTAACGCAATTCTGTCTAACTAAGGCGTAGCTAATGAGGGTTACCGCTTCATCATAACACCGGAAGTGGGGTGATGGCGTCGCGTCCTAGTTCTGTATCGGCGAGGCAACCGGTCGGGCGAAGGCTGTGAGAGGCTGCCGGTGGTGACGGTAGTGACGGTGGTGACATGGAGCGAGGGTCGGAGGCGGCGAGGGTGGGTGGTGCGGGGCGGCTTACTGCGGCGCGGGTGGCGGCGGCGGTGCGGCGCGGCGGTGGCGCCCCGGCGCGCTGGCCTGCGCCACCATGGCGCGGATGCGGCGCTGCGCCGACTGCCGACACACAACACCGTTACTCATACGATACTATACAATACATACTTACATCCTACACTTGGTATGCTAATACTAATACCAAATACACCGTGTTTTTTATATCCGTTAACTTCGGCAGACTGCTCAGTTCGTTAATATGAACTACCTTTACCTTATATATAATTAACTATCCGTAAATTAAAACAAATCTTTTTCGGGAATAAAAATCTTTTTTCATTCATCATTTACACATTCTCGCACAGCACATCTCTGGTGGAAACAGCTGAGCAGTGAGGCGAGGTAAATGAAGCGATTCTATTGGTTAATGAAAAACATGCTCCTAGCAACACATTCTCGCACATTAGTGGGGAAACGCTGTTTAACTCTTGATTATCTTTTAAACAGAAGAGTAAAACCACAAGTGTCTTAGAGAAATTAACTTCATTTGACCTGTAGATTGTCTCCTTAAAGTTAACGGATATCAAAAATAACACATTGTATAAGCAACGAATAATTCAATTCTGACATACATAGTGAAGCTCCTCAATAGGTACTACTTTGTTATTTAGATAATTGAACTATATTATAAGCACAGGATGTAGATCATATTATTCGCTGTTAATTTAAACATAAGTTTTACTCGTCTGAGACAACACAACATACAGCAAAAAGCACGTAAGGTCAGTTGAAACTTGAAAGCAGCAACTATTAAGTTTACTCATACGGAGTCCATTCAATATTACTAGTTTTACTTCTCAAAGGCCGTGCGCTCCGCTCCAGTCATGTTTCAGACGGGTAAGACATACATTTACATGATGAACAAGCTAAATGTTACTGTAACTAGTTCAAAACAAAATGTTAAATTACATCTACAGAGTATGAACCAGTGTATCGGTCAGCTCTTTCTCAAAACACCTTCGCTAATCGCAGCAGCAGTTCAGCTTGTTTTTTACGCAATAATGACAAAAAGAAAATGTATACTTATACAGCCAAATACAAAGAAATGTATCAACTTTTTCACTACTGCATTGTAACAAGGAGAAATGGGTGAAGTCCAAAAAGTTGCACACCTTATCGCAGGGAGTTAGAATTGCTATTATTTTTTCCATTGTGACACGAAAATTAATCATATTACATATTTATTACAGGTGTTATACATATTTTTGTAGTAGACTGTATATCGTTAACTCAGCGCTAAGAATACCCTATTATCAAGGAATAGGCAGAAATCGGGAAGAATCGATTAAAATAGTCCACATGTAAATAATACCCGATATGTAGTTACAAAAGTCCAATATCAATATTATTAAACCATAAAGTTAAATAAAGGCGAAGCAGAAATTAAACGCAAAAGTAAATGACACCATTTTATTAATATAAGGCGATTTTATTCGTAACATTCGCAAAGTGTTCTATCAGACAATACAATACTAAAGTGACACTCACCTATCAAGTAGCCAAAAAGCTGTTTATCAAAAGTCATGGCCACTATGTGAAGCAGATTCACTGACTCACTCTGAAGTATCGACCACACTCCGTTACGAGGTTCAGCCGGCTTCAGGCGGTTGCTACAAAATGTAAAAACCTTAGTTACCCCACACTTTGCCATGTTAAGAAAAATAATTAAGTTCGCTCAGCGCTATATATAACATTTAAACACTATACTTATCTTAAACAGGCTCCACACATTTTACGTTAAAATATGACACCATCTTAGACTTAGATTACCTCACATTAAAATGGTTAGTTTATTATTAAAAATGGACTTGTGTAACTACATATGTAATACATACTGACGCTTAACATTCACTCATTCAACAAATTCGCTTCGCATTATTATTTATTACTGGAAAGAACAATCAAACATATTATATTCATAATAAAAAGGACGACGTTCATTTAATCAGGTTTTGATAGGTAAAATGTGCAGGAAATTTGCTAAATGTGCAGTCATGTACGAATATCCAAATGCCCAAAAACTGATGTAGATGGAAAATAGTAGATTGTACAACGAGAGCATAAAATGAGCCATTTTACCCAAGACGTTCATATACGAGGAAATGAAATAGCAACAGTGGGAACAATTGCTCACTTACTATGTTCCTTTTATTGTTCATGCATTACTATTATAATTATAAATCTTTAATTTTATTGATCTATTTTGATTGATTTTTAGTTTTATATAAATTGAAAATTATTTACATCATATAATATAAATGTATATAGAAACTTCTTTGTTTGTAGCTGTTTACACCTGATTGCCTTGGTCTTGATCTTAAGCGAAAATTTTGTATTATGCACTAGACTAGAGCATAAAATAGTAGATTATTGTCGTGGCCTGGAAGAAGGCAATTGCTGGCTGAGTATGAGAATTAAACGGACGAGCTTGCGAGTCCGTTTAACTAATACAAAGCCAGCAATTGCTATTCCAGCCGAGACTAATATAAAGCTTTTCTCAAAAATGGTGAATAATTCTGAAATAGAATAAACTTTTTCTCAAAATATATTATAACATTTAATTTTATTCCAATGTTTTTCTTATGCTCTCTCGCCTTTTTTTTCATTTAAAATAAACTGCAGGTGTATTTTTCCACCGAAAACACCACAAGCTGTTTCAGACCCAATAAAATAAGTCCGGAGTTCCAACAAAATATCTGATACCGGCCATTGGCTGCCACTTGGCCGTATACGACTTGTGCCAACATTTCCACGGCCTTTTTAACTTTAAAAAAAAATTGTGACTGCAGGCGCGCTAATTTATTATTGTCGAGCTAGCGCGCCTGCAATCTTTTTAACTTTTTAATTTTTCGCTGACCATAAACTATGCACTTCACCTTCTGACATGTAAAGAATATTATCAACTTTTACGGACATTTTTGAGAAAAGTCATTTTATGTCGCCTAGATCTAGCATAAAAAGTGAAAAAAAAAAAAAACATTTTAACATTACAAATAAAATACAAAGAAGGTCTTGATAGACAGACAAACAGACGGACCACGAAGTGAGCTGTATTCTTTTGAGATACGGAACCTTGGTAACAAAAACATATATAATACACATTCATCAGCTTATGTTAGATAATGTCAGCTCTCTACTTTACTTTCACGTCGTTTTAGTAAAATAACCTACACATGATTATAATTAATACGGCGAATTTATGTGCCGCCAAACTATACACCAGCAAGGAATCCCAGAACTGTTTATAATATGTTTGATTGCTACACCATATAAAATCCATCCGTTGCCGCCCGTAAATTCGCGGCACACACTGTTGAGAAAAAAAGTGATTGTACAGTCACTTTCATAAAGCGGAGCTGTGTAGGTGTGCTTAAACTATTTAGATGGCTGAGAATAAGGTCGTGTTCAGATACTTGTGAGCACTAAGCAGCTCCGATGTTTATGCTGGCGACTGCACTCGATTGTCGAAATTATGTCAATGAAAAGGTGAGTCCACGCTTGTCTCATTATTAAGCGGCTTCAAAAAACGGAGACGATTCTGTACTCGACTGTATGTATGATTCAGCGAGTCTTATCTCTGTCGCGCACCACCTAAGTGTATCATGATCACTCGTTTGGACGCGAAAAGATAGGCAATCATAATCACGCAACACGCATATCATAACTGAGCGCCTACTCCAAAATTCGAAAATCGAAGTTCATATCGTACCGTCCCCCTCGCTCTCGTATAACATAGTATAGGTAAATGTCAGAGGGACCGAACGACACGAACATCGATTTTCGAATTTCGTAGCCCTGGAGCTCCAAGAGTTAAATACCAAAGTAAGCGGTACTTAGGATACGCTTGATCTTGATATGCTAAAATTATACTCAAATGTGGACCCACCTAATGAGTGTTTCTTGGCAGGTGAAATATCGCTAGGTGAAGTTTATATCGAGAGGTCCGTTTAACGTCACAATCTTGCTTGCGATTGGTTCATTACAAATGTCAAAGTTGTCAAACAGACCTCACGATACTAGGCGCCAACTAGCCTGTCACATGAACCGTCATTGCGAGTCGCCTCTCAAGTGTGTGTGTAGCAGTGGGTTAGGTTTATTTGGCGCGCAGAGCTGCAGACGTGCAGGCCGGACGTACCTGTACGCTGTAGAAGGGCCCGACGATGTGAACGGTGGTGTCGTGGTCCTGCGGCGGCTGGCCCTGCTGCTGCGGCTGCTCCGGCAGCTTGATCAGCGAGCCGGTAACGCGCTGCAGTTCGCGCACGTTCTGCCCGCCCTTGCCGATGATGCGCCCCACCTGCGAGGACGCCACCACTATCTCCACCGTCAACCGCACGTCGTCAGAGCCGGACATGAAACCCTCTTCGCGCATCTTCTCGAAAATCAGATATTGAGCCTGGAACGGTACACAATAACAATCATTATTTATTTGTATCGGCAGCCACTATTTTTTTTTAACCCTTTTCCAGGCATATGCATATAGCGACCAAATAAATGTACACAAATATTCAACCTTGCTAAATTTACAATACGGTATAAAAAGAATTGAAATCGACAAAAATATTATTCGTTTTAAAATGAATCCTTCATAGGTTAACAATATAAAACTGTGATCCATTTTGTGGTGGCCTGTAAAAGGGTTAAAACAGTAGACCTGAGGTCTTATCGTCTAACATACTTGGAATCACAATCGTTTTTACTTCTTCCTGTCACAGTATAACGCCAGGGGAAAAAGATAGTGAATGCGATCGCAAACGTTAGCGCGTCAGACAATACGGCCTCTAATATGAAATTGAAAATACATATTGATCCAGTTTCTTCAGAAATTGGATGCATAATGTTATGACTAGTTACCGATTGTTTCTCAAATTACCATTATGATTAAAAGCAGCTCACCTTCCACTGGGCTTCGGGGCTGCCAACAATAGTGACTTTACGTTCAGGTTGTGCGTTATTCTGGTTCTCGACCTGCGGTTTGTCCTGCTCCAGGGGAGCTATCTTCACCGAGGCGTTGCTGAACCGAATTATATTACGAATATGAGAGCCCTTTGTGCCGATGATTGCGCCCACCGCATTGTTGGGGATGTACAAATAGGTGGTCTCCTGTAACATGAATTGATTGATTGATTAAAGATGGATAGTTTACCACACACTTGACAAATCTTTGATATTTCAGTGTATTGCATTTCTCATCTGCTTCGCTTTATTTGCCCGAGAAAGGTTATGTATAATTTCACGGAAAGTGTTAATATTAATTAGCATTTCTCTCTGTTTTGAGGGTCTGCCACATTACCTGTGAGTCTCCAGCTCCTTGCTGGGCGCCGCCCTGGCCAGCCATGGGCGCGTAGATGGGCGGCGGGAAGGGCGGTGTAGCGCCGCAGAAACCGCCGCGACCGGTCGACATCATAGCCATGGGATGTAGACCCGGGAACATTATGCTTTGAGGCGCCAGCACCTAAACAGTACAAAGAAGACACTTAGCATCATTATGTGACTGTTACATAATCAAGGGCATTAAAACACGAGTGTGGGTTTATGAAACGAGCCGACAGGAGGATCACAACCTAATTAAATTATGTACAGTTACATACATTGCTTTATCTACACACATATTATAAGGTGTCTATGATGTGTTCAGCTACCGCATAAAATCTTGGTATTTTTTTTTCGTACTCCTTGACTTTGCCGGTAACATGTTATTTATAACGTTCGTTGCTCTGTCGCGGACCCATATCAGGTGGCGTCTTCGATATATCTTAACCGATCATTTTACACGAAACTGTTGCGATAATTATATAAACAACAAAACTAACTAATTATTGCGATAAAACAATTCGAACAACAAAATGTGATGGACGAAACTTTTGACAGTGACCGTACCGTAGTTTTTTTTTTATTCGGGATCAAACTGGAGTCTGCCCCAATTGTCATATCATTCGACATCAAGTAACGTGCGCAATTTGTAAAAATTGTTTGCAATTTGACATTTCATTTAGACTAAAACGTCATATTGACTGATATTAAAACAGGTCAATTCAAATTGCTTTTGTTTTTTTTTTTTTCAGAGATGTTCTAAATTTATGTCATACATATTAAACCGAAATCGATGTTATATTACGAAGCAATCAACATTTTCACAAATAAGAACAACACAGTTTATCTTTATGCTGGTCGTAATTTGCGGTTTTTGAACGCATTTATAGAGGCTTTATGATATGAGTGTAGTTAAAAATATACAGTAATTATAAAATAAAATTTAATTACCTGCAAATCATTTTCGTAACTCTGCCGCAGCTTCGCTGAAATTTGTGACTCCGCTTTGGCCATGTTTTCAATAGTTCCTTTCACGGTGATGATGCGCTCAAGGTTGAAACTATTAATGTCATTGATAGAGGACACTGTGATCTTGGTGTCAGTTTCCTGCATGATTCTCTTGATGGTAGTGCCACCTTTACCTATGATGCGCCCGATAAGATTATTGTGCGCCAGGATTTTCAGCGAGATTTCCCTAAAATATGAAAATCACTTTTAATTTACCATCAAGAGTCAAATGTATAGTTAAATATATAAGTTGGGTCAGTTTCCCAGCAACTTACCCTTTGTTGGTGTTGTTGGCCTCCTGTTGCATGACCTCGAGTATCCGCTTGCAGGCATTAGTGCAGTTTTCGGGGTTCCCATAAATGGTGATGGCCTTCTCAAGCGAGCCAACATTGTCCTTGCGGTGCACGTCGACGCGCGCGCGGCTCTGTTGCGTGATGAGCCGGATGGTGCTCCCCTGGCGGCCGATGATGGCGCCGACCATGTCGCTCTGCACGAGCAGGCGCAGCGGGAAGTCCGTGGGACGCGAGCCGCCGCCGCTGGCGCCGCCGCCGCCGCGGCCGCCGCCCGGCCGTCCACGCCGCCCGCCTCGCGCATTTTGCTCTGCCGCTTCCACTTTCATGCGACTACCCTCCAGTTCGTAGCCATTTAAGCCATTGATAGCTCTGCAACAACAAAGTAACACTTAGAAGCAAATAAATTGGAAAAGATAGAAGGCTCAATTTAGTGTCCGACCGAACTTTCGGTTTCGACGAGTTTCAGCGTTAAATTCGAGTTTCGGTTTCGGCAGAAAGTCTATCTAAACTAGAAACGAAACAGAACGAAACGGATTCCTGGGCTTTCCACCACTGGAGTGGTCCCCGAAATCCGCGCATCTCCTGATTTTTTAGCTGTGTTGTTATTTTACGTCAAATAAAATAGAAACTTCACTTTTTTAGAGCTACCCAACTATAAATTTGAAGGAAATTCTAGTACGTAAGAACCCAGGGCGAAAGCAACTAAAAAAAATTGTATAATCACTTTGCCGCCCTCTACCATGAGCTATATAATTAGAAGGGTTATTCAAATCAATATACTCGATTGCTCACATTTCAGTAAACGTTTTCAACTTTAATATAATAACACTACCCCACTCTGCGGTTAATGTAATCAGTAACTATACGATGAGTATTACGGTATTTACGGTACATGTACATTCACGCAATAACTATCCGAAAATGGTATCTTAGTTGCTGAGAATAGGTCTCCAGAATATTTTTATTTTTTTATTTTTATGAGGTAAATGTACCTATCATCCATAGTGGCTAGAGTTGATATACTACTTATCGATAAATCTTTCTGAATTAATTTCAACATTAAAAAAAACCTTACCATTCTTTGTCCTGATTTTTCCATGACCTCAGTAAGTATTCGTTGAAATCATTAAGCTACGCAGGTTGAGTTTTTATTGTATTTTTGAATTGTTTGCTGTTTATAGCTCAAAGAAAATAATGGTGTAAGTCGCGCCCCGTCTTCACCTCAGGTGATACCTAAAATCGACTTCTGCGCAGGTTTTACTTTCGTGCCGCGCATTATACTCATTTGTGTTTTGTTATACAGTCTTACATGCTTGGCACCAATTGCCGATCTTAAATATTCACGAAAATAATATGTGAAATATATATATAGGTATATATGTGAAATTCATTTATCTAAATATCGACAAGGGAAATCACTAGCGAATGGCATTTTTCATACAAAAACTATGGGGCTATTGCAACTGTTGAATTAGTCGCAATAACCTCATGTACCCGAAAAGTTGGGGTTAATGTAACTATGCGAATAAAATATTAATTGGAAGACCTACAGTTCAAACAAATATACCAAAAGCACTTACACATCTTTAGGACCAACTTGTGTGTTTTCCAGAAAACGGCTTCTAATATTTTTTATAAAACAAAAATTAACACACGACACTTCAAAGCGTTGCTTTAAAATAGCGGCTGATAACATTTGCTCTGTCGGTACAACAGTGAGCGATCTAGGAACGCCATCTGTGTTTTATTTAATAAAGCAATGATTTTACTACGCTCCAACAAATGGATCTTTTTACAAAAACCATTACATTGAGAGAAACTTCAATTCAAGTTACTTTAGCCTCATATTGCTTTCGCCCCAGGTAACCTTATTAAGAATCCATCTCATTAAAGAAAAACAACTCCGAAATTTAAGAGATCACGGTCTAACAACTACGACAATACATACTTGAAAGTATGTTGTGTATTCCATTTAATGTATAATCCGTAACATTAAAAAACACAACTAACAGCTGCATAAAGTACACAAAGTACAGTGGGGGTAGCAAAACCTTCGTCAGTTATTAAATTGATTCCTTTACAAAGTCATAGACTCTTAGTACGTTTTGCAACCAAAGTACTAAGTAGACAAGTGCATACAAAATTATACTTACTTGACTATCAACAAGGGTCAAAATAGTATACACCTCTAACATATATCATCATATCAATACAAAACCTTTTTAATAAACAACTTTGTAAAAGTTTCAATCAAATAATGTTCAATTTAATTGTCAGTGTTTGTATGTGCCAAAGTGTAGTGGTAGGGTTGATATGGTCACCTGATTATGTTTAGCAGGTTGACGCAGTATGTCCTACTCAATCGGTAAAGCAGATTATCGCTCATACTGAGCAAAGGAAAATAAATAGATCTGTTTAAGAGGTTTTTCCGAACCGGTGGTAGATTTTTTTTGACATTCTTAAGTGCTTGATATAGCCTAAATTGAATGAATTTTTTTTTGACTTTGACTTTGAGATCTTAGGGTGACGAACCTTTTTTTAATCCGACTGTACTGTACATACCTAGATAAGTGTGCCAGCGAAGCAATCTTACGGATACAAACGGTTACATTGTTTTCAGATGCAAAGTACGACCTACCATTCTAGTCACTGCAAAATTTACCAATAGTACTCGAATTAAGATTCGCTTTGAGAATAAGCGACTTGTCACACTAGCGCATGTAATCCTGCGCTTCGAACAACAATGATAATAAAGTAGTATTTCAATTAATATGCATGTCGTTTTATTAACATTTTTAATCAGACATGTCCCAAGAGTACAAAAACAAGTACCCTGTTGCCTGATTATGATAATATAACTGATAATATTGACATTTCTAACTGATTATTATTAACAATCTTTACTTAAACGGAGCATCAACTACTACTGCCCCTTCATCAAATACTGCCTCATCTATCATCTTACATATAACAACAAGCTCTTTAGTAGCAGTTTTTTTCTGTTCTAATGATCAACTAACTGATTAATTGTGTAACTTCATAATTTAATTTTCATGTCCGTCACACTTGAGTGGGGCTCTGACGCGTCTCAATCACGGTTGCCGTGTACCTATTAAGAAAATGTAAGGATAAAATTTGCAGGAATTAAAATCAATTCTAGTTCCGCGACAGCACACCGCGCCACACGTGGTTATGGTGATTGGGATTTTAGGTTGACTGACATATTAGGCTATTATATAGTAACACAATTTAAACTTCGGTTGAAACTTGAAACGCTTCGGAGCCCCACCCACCTTGTTTGTAGGTATATCATTTTTTCTACAATATGCTCGGAAATGTCCATCTATTTGTCGCAAACATAGTCCGCGGCGAAGTTCTTCCTTATAGACTGTCACTTTTAAATTCACGTTTTGAATACAATAAGTCAATCTCAACAGCCAAATAAATATTCCTGCAGATCAAATTTCTAGTCCTAGTCTAAAATTTAATTTAGGAATAAACAGTCTTTAATAATGTCTCGAACATTGTCACTGTTTTTTTTTTTAATAATAATATTTCCAGTTCAAGCCCAAATAAAACCGAAAATATGGTAACAAAAGAAAATTGGTGAATTAACCCGTCACGCGTCCTAGATACTAGATTAGTCCCTAGCTTTTTTTGTGCGGAAAATGTCCTAGAGATTACCAGTAGGTAGTCATTTCCCGCACAAAAAAGTTAGGGACTAATCTAGTATCTAGGACACGTGACGGGTTAACTAAAAAGCGTTCAGTAGCACTTTATTGTATTTGTATTGTATTGTAACTCTATTGTACAGTCAAGTGCAAAAATGAGTATCTATTCGAACCACTCAAAAATATGTTACCGGCCTTATTGCGTCGGAATAAGAGTCTGTGGTACTTATTTTTGAAATTTGGAATAAGTTCATATTTTTTACACTTACTGTACATAAAACATATGAAAATTACAGTAAACAAGAGAAACCGTAATTCGACTTTAAAACGACCGACCGACCGAGAGACTTTAAACCGTAGTTTAGTGATACAAAGCTTCATTTGCATCTACGAATAAAATAGTACAGAGGTCATGAAGTAAGGGATTGATGGACGAGTTCGGGGTAGACGGCCGAGTCGTAGACGAGGCCGGATAAAACGAGTCCAGCAATCCCTGTTCTGGCCGAGGTTTGTATAGTGCTTTTCTCAAACAATGTGAGGAAATATTTCATCCATCCACATCCATCCATCCGTCCGTCCATCCGTCCGTCCGTCCGTCCGTCCGTCCATCCCATCCATCCGTAAATCCATCCGTCCATCCATCCGTCCATCCATCCGTCCATCCATCCATCCATCCATCCATCCGTCCATCCATCCATCCATCCGTCCGTCCATCCATCCATCCGTCCATCCATCCATCCATCCGTCCATCCATCCGTCCGTCCGTCCATCCATCCATCCGTCCGTCCATCCATCCATCCGTCCGTCCGTCCGTCGTAGTTACTACTCAATAACAAGTATTTCACGGGTTTAATTTTAATTATTTTAACACAGTTGCTAACCAATTTATGCTTCTCGAAATGCATATGGTGAAATGGAACGGGTGGTGAAGCACCAGGACTCTTGAATAATGAACGTCTCTGCATCGGAAAAAGCAATCTTTCGTAAAAGGTGACGAGCACTTGATATTAAACTATTGTATCTTATATATTATTTACACTAAAAATGTAATTCGTGAAAAACATAAAGACTGTTTGGTTTGTACCTATTGTTTGGGCGATACAGGAAAGAAGAAAATATGAAGAGGGGTGAGGCAACTGGCATTGAGCCATAGACCACAAACTTGATTTTGCATAATACTGACCCCATCTCCAACTGATAATGTATTTGAACATTTTTGAATATAATTCTAATTTTACGACTACTTACTAGTTGAAGGCGATCCCAGGACAATTTAATTTTGCATTGTTCCAGCACCACTTTGTAATACACATTGGCATGATAATTTAGAGCTGTTCACAATGAAAAGTGCGAAATTTGACGTGAGATAAATGTCAGTCAAAATTAAATGACGCGCATGCGCACCTTAGCGCAGGACCCGCTTAGGACACGGTATGCATGCTTGCTTATAGCGCAGTTACAATACCAGACTTATTATTTGTTCTTAGATTTGCATTAACTTTATATTTTTATTGATATAATACATTTTTTAATTACATTATTATTTCTAATGAAATGACATTATGAGCCGTGTTATGTACTTTAAGAATTAAAAAAACAAATTTAGTATATCGCAGGAAAGTATAAGAGCAATAATTTGAAAACCGTGCCCAAGCATTAAATTTAATATTTTTTCTTGATTTCCTCGCATTATTGGAGAAAAGCACTATACACGGCGCAGCGGAAATGGAAATTCTTGAATTCGTATTTATTAACGGAATCTGCTACGCTTCGTCCGTCAAACTCTACTCATCCACGAATTGCTTTTTCCCGGCCTCGGCAGTAATGTACTATTTTTTAAAGGCTCAATAGATTATCATACCGAAGACAGCTTTAATACGTTCACCTTAAAGCCAGAGTTAATCGCAGTTAAAATAGACGTTGACCGGCCACTGGCCACAATTTCAAAGAACGAAGTACCAACGAGCGCCTTCCATGAGGGCACTTCGCCGCCATCGACGAACAGGTAAATGAATTGATTGAGCAAAGTTAGGGAAGTTTGGAAAGCGATTTTCCGGTATAATCCCCGTCATGCTTTAGGGTGACATCAAATGACATCAGCTGTCAATTAAAAAGACCACGAAGAGCAGTGTAAGCTGATACAATAAACATGCACAAATTCAGAGAGCAAAAAGGTAGAGGTAAAGTGAATTAAGGAAAGGAAATGAAAGAGTAGCAGGAAAGACCAAACAATGTAACCAGTGAAAACAATGCAGTGCATCCCAAATAGTTGCATCAAACAGTCTAGTACTCACTGTTGCGCTTGTTCCGATGTCTCGAACGTGATGAACACCGCTTGGGTGCTGGCGTCGCGCGAGTTGGCTTTGTCGCAATGTTGCACGTTGCCGTACTGCGAGAGCAGCGGCTCGATGTTGTCGAAACGGACATGCAGCGGGAGCCCGCTGATGAGTACCTTGGATGACCGGCTGCGAGAAGCGACAGAACCACCAATGAGACCACTCGTTACGTAACACCAATAAACGTTTACATACTCAAAACTGACGAACATTATTTTAAACCAGTCATGTAGTACATAATCCATGGATCATTTTGAATCTGGTTGTCTATGGGGGAACATTCGTTGGCCGATAGCAAAACAAAGACATTATTATGTCATTTTCTTATAATTGAACTTAGGTATATAAGCATTGAATGAGATAGCGAATGAAATGAACAAAAAAATCTTGGATTACTTGCTTGGAGCAGGTATTGCGAATACTTTTCCAAAAATAATATTAATCAATAGAAACAGTACCTGCATCTTTTTTTCTTATATACACCATGGATTGAAAATATTGCAAATTAAAACATTGTCTAATAGCTGAACAGAGCACATCATATCTTAGATTACAATACCGTATCCTACCTTTGGAATTTAAATATTTTTGTGGTGTTTACTTTGTTTGTGCATTTACAAAAAGATAATCAATGACCTCATTATCTCTCGACTCTCATTATTAGAATGTTCTCATTATCTACACACTAATAATAGTAGATTGTAGGAGTGCAAAAAGGGACGTTGATTAAGTCGAGGGTAAATTGAGTTTTATGAACAAGTTGGCACTCTGCTTTTCACTTCAATTGCAAGGAAATGAACATGTTTACACTGTGGCTGTATAATGAACTAGGTAAGGTACGTTGTATTTTTTGAGCATTTATTTACGTGTGTAAATAGAACATACTATAATGACTTAATTACTATTATCTACTTTTGTTTATTTCTTAATTAATATCAAGACCTTCATTTTATAAACTTTCTGTTCGTGGCTGTTGGTGCCTGATCGTTTTTCTACATACACTATGAGCAAAATCTAGATATCAATGCTTTAAAAACCTATTTAGTCTTTTATTCTTTCACCCACCATGGCTATGGCTACAAAATGGCGGAGCGCATATGACATCATCGGAAACGCATATTACTCGTAATAATATGGCTGAGCAAGCCTGCACATCGGGTTGGGCTCGGGCCCGTCCGACACCCGCTAGCCCGATACGCGGCGCGGTCGGGAAATGCACTCCGCTCTCCCCACCTCGCCCTCGAGCGCCATTCACAACTGGGGTTCGATTGTACGCGTTTCGTTCGTACGGCCATGTCGAGATCACGTGTACCGTCCCCACTACGGGTACAGATTTCGGGACTATACGGTACAGATATACGGCATACGTATATACATATAATTATTTTACATACCCGTACATAGCTAAATCGTCTATTTACAAATAATACAAAATCATTCCATTTTAGTTTTTTTTTTATTTTGCATTTTGTTATGACACGTTGCCATTTGCTATATCTTTTTATTTAATTTGTATATATAAACTAAGAAATAAACAATTTTTTCTTGCCGGTGGATAATATTTTTGCATGTTTTTTTTACATCACCTTTTAAATGGTTATCTATTGTTTGCTCGAAAGTTATATGCCATAATTTCATTATCCCGAACTTCACATGCTCGAAACTTCATTTGCCCGAATGTTTCGTTTCCTAGAAAATTTATTTGATATATTCTTATTTTCCCGAAAATTAGATGCCCTAATTATACGAATGCAATACGTATTGTTTTCCATATTAATAAGTGCAATAATATTATTTAATAGAATATTCAAACGCCATACTACAGTGTTTATTTTGATAATGATTGATTAAAATTGCTTTTTTCTATTACTAATCTATCTATTATCTTTATTATTCGGGCTACTATAGCCTTAGCCTTCGGAACCTAACCTATCCGAGTCGCTTCTGCTCCGAACCGTCTTGCTCGCTCGCTTCGCTCGCTCGCACAAATCAAATGTCGCAATTCTTACCAAACGTAATCTTTGTGATTACGGGAAACAAAGATTCTGTCATTTGATTAATATGGTAAACAATGAGTAGTGAAAATGAATTTATAAGAAACAATATTATGACGGTTGAATAATATAGCACATGAAATTCGGGCAAGTAAAGGTATACTCTTTTAAATAATTATAGCAAAGTGTTCCATCTTATTTTTTCGATCCGTATCTATCTTATAAATAATATAATATTGTTTTACAGAAAAATCTAGAAAGGCCTTTAAGTTAACCAATTATGGCGTGTTACGGATTAGGTATGTAAAAACGGCACAGAATATACAAGTAGTTTTAACGGTGCTATCATTTAACTATTTGTTAATGGTATTGATATTGATAGTATCGCTGGTATCAATGGTAAAGATAATGATTGCAAAGACCGTTTCTATAGTAACATACTGTTAGACAATATTAGTTGTTAGTATATAGGTAGACTCATTCACGATGACGCGTGCCGTGGTTTTTATAACAATGTCATTAATGTCTAAATTTGTCAAAATCACGCGTCTTCGTGGATGGCACTAGGTAACCGCAATCAGTAATCTGTGGAAAGGTTACATATTGCCCAATACTGACGTTACGGTAAAAAAAATGCCATAATGAACACCAAACCCATACATTTTGCCTTTACGAATTACTTTTTTACCCGACTGCCCGAAGGAGGGTTGTTTTTCGAGCGTATGTATGTATGTATGTATGTATGTATGTATGTATGTATGTGGGTATGTATGTCCATTTCTTTGGTCCTCGCTGCAGCCTAAACGGCTAGACAAATTTTAACATATGAGGTATCATTGGATTCGTCATAACTGTCGGAGTGACATAGGCTATATAATATTTCAATATGGCGTCTGCGAAAAACAATATGGCGGAGGAATGAAAAAAAATATTTTGTATTGTAACAATATGGGTATCAAATGAAAGCTAATAATTAGCACATTATAAATACATATGGGTTACAATACTTTTAATCTACCTCTACTCTATAAATATCAAAAAAGTGTAAAATAAAACATTAAATTTAAAAAAATCAAAAAACCCGACTGCCAAAACTAAAAGGAAGAAAATTGCCGAGGTCTAGAAGTCTGTTAAGCAGCTAATTTAAAGTTCAACGATCGGGACCAGTTTAAATCGACGCTCAAAAACTCTTAGTAATGGGTCCAGACTGTTGAACTTTAAATTAGCTCCTTAACAGAGTTCTAGACCACTGGCTTATTTTCTTCCTTTTAGTTTTGGCAGTCGGGTTTTTTTTTTTTATTTAATGTTTTTATATACAAGTATGATAGGTGCAAACGAATAGGCGGGTCACCTGATAGAAAGCAATTACCACCGCCCATGGACATCCATAACTTCAGCTGTGTTACGGATAAGTTGCCGGCCCTTTAAGAAACGAGGAGGCTCGTTTTGTGAAGATCCAGTTGTACCAGTTATAAAAAACAGTAATAATAATGTTAAGTAATGTAGCTTCTTAATTTTTTTTACTCTAAATATATTATTTAAAGGTAAGTATAAAAAATTATTATAAAAATATCATAATAACCTATAAATATCATAATTAATATTTTTACATCGTAGTAGGATATGATCGCCATCCCAGGCATATAAATTATAATATAGGTTTATTTATAGGTACTCAACACATTTCGGTAGTAGATAATTATCTTTGCCATTACGAGTACGATGCAATGTACTTTCGATCGATGTACGGATTGACTTTCTTTACACTTCTAATGCCTGTAAACTGAATTCGCGTCACTAACTTAAAAATACACAACCGGTTAATAGCATTCAGCGAAAATAAGGATATAAAGTCCATCCCGTCTATTCACGCATATCGTCACTACTTTGAAAAAAATCTCGTATCTCAAATCAATACGTCAACAAATTTGCCCCTAAAACAATGAACATTAAGATAAGAATATGGGCGATCTTTACTTCGGCTTTACCACGGAAATATGTGACGCTACGCTACTGGTATATATCCTCCCGAGTCGTCATTTTTTAACAAACTTAGTGCTTAAGACCTAGACGTGGTTGACCTACTCTTATTTTGGATATTATTTCAAAACTCTTAGGATTCTTTATTCAATGAACAATTTGTACTTAATAAAGTACATTCGGCCGTTATTCTTAGTGTTAATTATAATTAGTCCTTTATAAAGTACGCGAGGACTTAGGAGGATATAATATAATATTAAAAACAGAACCCATTTTTTTTTTAAATTTAAATTTTAAATTCCGGTTCTTTTTTTATCTTTTCATTGGACTCAAGTGTGTCTAATATATATCCTGTCAATCGTTCAAAGGTTAACTGGAAGAGACCCCTTTAAGGACTAAGTTCACCTTTGTTCATCTAATTATCCTGTTTTTTGTTTATTTCATGTGTTTTAATTTTAATGTACAATAAAGAGTTTTACAATACAATACAACTGTTCAAAAATTACGCTAGTCTTATTTATTATTTATAGCGTTTACCCGCGGCTTCGCACGCGTAAATCATTAGATACAGCAGTTGAATTGAAATTCCGGGATGTAATTAAATTCTCGTTGGAATTCCCTAAAATTAGATAGTGGTTTTCATTGACGTTGATTTTATCCCTATCCCGTGGCAAAATCGGGATAAAAGGTATCCTATGTTTTAATCCAGATGTCCAGCTATCTACATACTTACCAAATTTCATGACTAAGCCCAGCGGTTATAAGTTCGACGTTTTATTCCTATCCCGTGGGAACATCGGGATAAAAAGTAGCCTGTGTGTTATTCCAGACGTCCAGCTACCTACTTACCAAATTTCATGACTAAGCCCAGCGGTTGTTATTTAGAGATTTTATCCCTGTCCCGTGGGAATATCGGGATAAAAAGTATCCTATGTTTTAATCCAGGTTATAAACTAACTTTTTGCCAAATTTAATCCAAATCTGTCCAGCCGTTCCAAGGTGAAGAAGTAACAAACATACTCACTCACTCACAAACTCACTTTTATAATATTAGTTAGATTCTTATGCAACCCTACAGTACTAGGTAGTACAGGAAAACGCGATCCGCTCTTGTAATTTCGCGACTATAGCAATATACGATTTAATAGCACAGGAAATTGTTGATACTAACCTCAATTATGATACGTATGATGCAGAATGTATATGTAACATACAGTGTACCTAACCTACTTACTTAGTTTTGAAGTAGTAATATCGTCAGGCAATACGTCAACTCATGCATAACCTATAGCGAGGTGCAGCAGTGCTCACTAAAACAGACCCGCTTATTATCAATAGCCGGCCGGCCGGTTTCTGCGCGAATGATTCATGGAGGAAGCCAGCGTCGCGCGTTGGGCTGGCGCCGCCGCCATTTTATTTTACGAATACGAACCACGTGCTGATGTGCATTCAATTAACTTGTTAAGAATTAGAAACCAATCTTCGAAGCAAAGTAATCTTTCTGGCTATGTGTAATATGTGTGTCCCAAAGAAAGCCATTGCGATCGAACATAGTAATGCTGTCAACGACCGATGAATGTTATATTGCAATAGGTAGCGTAACCATACCTGCGGTTTCTCGCCATTCTGTGCGCCATGAGCCGGTTGTGAAACAGTACGCGCTCGACGCGGAGACACAAGACAGTTAAATCTAGATAGGTATAGCACCACTTAATTAAGGAAAGGGACAATGATATTTAATCTTTCATGAATAACGGAGAACAAGAGGATATCACAATTGGGAACAGTAAAAATTCCTTAAAGCTATAGGCCGTAAATGATGAATTGGAAGTTTCGCAGGGAACCTGTGGCGCGACTGCGAATGTTGCCGTGTGACTGAGTGGAGCGGTGCGAGGAGCGCGAGCGGCGAGCGGACGCGACGCTTGTTCAGAACGAGCTTGCTTGCAATGCACAACGACCGCCCGCTACCCGCGCCACCCACCCGCGCTCACTGATAAAAAATAACAAACCATTCACTAACCCGACTTTAAGTTATCAAGTTAAATATAATGTAACAACCTTATTATCATTCAATCCATATTTAACTAGAATAAAACAAAATTATTTAGCTGCCCACTGACAAACTTAACATATGTATTCACTGCCGGGAACGCACCTATATCATTTGGTGACATTAGCTTACGTTGTAAATTTTGCTACCATATATTTGAAACCATACATTTGTGTACGTTCTCCGGGGCACCTGAACCGAAAGGTTCTCTAGCTCTAGCATGACAGCCGGCAGCAGCCTCTACACCGCGCGCTCACTAATTTTGACTTTACGCAAAAATATTGTTTTCACTTCATGCTCGTAAAGTTCGTATTTATGCTGGATCTAGGAGACATAAATAAAATCTTCGTCTAAGACCAAGGCAATAGCACCAAGGCAAGGCAAGTGTAAACAGCCACAAAGAAGTTTCTACATTTTTTTTTATAATTTTTAATTGATATAAAACTAAAACTCAATCAAATCAATCAAAATAGATCAATAAAAGATACAAAGTAGTAAGTTAACAATTTGTTTCCACTGTTGATACCTATTTCATTTCCTCGCCATCGCTATATGAACGCCTTCTAATGCTCGTAAAGTTTGTGTTTATGCTGGATCTAGGCGACATAAATTGACTTTATATGCTCTTGTGCATGAAGTAAAATCTTCGTCTAATGGTGATTTTCCACCGGCGAAGCGAGACGAGCCGAGGCGAGACGAGAATTGAAATTTGTATGCATTCTCGCGCGCCCGCCACGAGACGCCGCGGGCGCTGCCTGCCATACAAATTTAAATTCTCGTTTCGCCTCGCCGGTGGCAAACCACCTTAAGACCACGGAAATCAGGTGTTAACAGCCACAAACCAAAAAAAACAACAAGTATTTTTTTTTATACTTTATGAATTCCAAGTGAAAAGCAGTGTAAAACTCGAGAATTAAACCCATTCTCCCCTTTACGTGTCTATCCACCTATATGCATGGGCGTACCCAGGGGGGGCAAGGGGGGCAGCTGATGGAAATTTGATGTTCTGCAATATATTACCCCTCGTTTATAAAATATTTGTCGTTGTGTATTTTTAGCTAAATTAGTCCATGGGGTATGTAACCTGTAATGATAATTGTAAGTTTGGAAAATTAAAATAAATGAATAAATAGTTTTTTTACTCGCACTCGCAGAAAATGTATGAACTTGCTCCGTATGACAAAACAAACGCGGGTGATCTGACCCTTAAGATTTATTAAGTACCTATATGACGATATCGGATATACGGGGTACCGGGGAAACAGTACCTATGGTTATCGATAACTCATATTTACCAGTGAGGGCAACTAAAACACACAGACATTTACAAATTTACACAGACAGGCCCATCTCACTTTCGGTCACCCTGGCAAGCAAGGTCTGTTCGTCTAAGTAATATTAATTTTATTTATGTTACTACGATTCCGATTTTTTTCAAATTTTCCTACCCAACAGTTTAGATTTTAGGGGGGGGGGGGGGACCGCTCGATTTCAATGAAAATTTGCACTTTAAAGTTGAATATTTCGCAAACAGATCACTGAATAGAAAAATTGTCTTAGCAACCCCCCAATGGTTTTAAAAGACCTATCCAACGTTACCCCACAATATAGGGTGTCGAGAAAAAAAATCACCCCCACAATACGTCTATGGGAGGTACCCTAAAAATTACTTTTTTTTTTGTACCAGTTTGTCGGCGTGACTGATATGTATATTCATGTCGAATTACAGCTTTCTAGTACTAACGGTCTCTGAGCTTACCTGCGGACAGACGGACAGACATGGCGAAACTATAAGGAGTTCCTAGTTGATTACGGAACCCTAAAAACAATATATACCATTTAACTCTTAAATTGTCTTTAGTTTTTCCAAACGACACAACTTAAAAGGCAACCCGCGTAGAGCTCTCGCCAGGCGGATATTATAAAAAAAAACAAGCCAAGTGCGAGTCGGACTCGCGCAACGAGGGTTCCGTATAAATATTTTTATTATATGATGTAACTAAAAATTAACGGTTTTCGCAATTTTTCCTTTACATGTGCGTCCAAACTTTGCTTCGTACCAAATTTCAAGATTCTGAGTTCACGGGAAGTACCCTGTAGGTTTTGATTCCCTTGAGAGTTTCGAAAGTTTGCGGAAATTTTAGGCATAAACAGCTGTATCTTTTGATTGCGATGGCTTAGAAGTTTGATTTTTTCACAGCTCCAAGGGACAGTAGACCTGAGTATTTGATATAAATTTCAGCTTGATACCTCCACGCATTCCTGAGAAAAAGGGTCTTGACAGACGGACTGACGGACGGACAACAAAGTGATCCTATAAGGGTTCCGTTTTATCCTTTCGAGGTACGGAACCCTAAAAAATGTATTTCGTAAAAGAATGTCAAATAAATTTTTATTTTTTACACAATACGTGCACTTCTCCATTGGTTCATTTTCCCTAAGATTTTTTTTTCAAAACGCATACTTTTCTTATGTACATACTTATTTATGACACGGCCGTTCAAATTATGAACAAAGCCTTGAACGCAACGCAACATAATTAACGTCTTTAAACCAAATTTCGAATGACCTACTCTGCAGATTTATATTTACCGACTGTCCTATCATCTTTCATTCCAGTCCTTTTCTAAGAAATTCGCAGATTATGAATTATTTATTAAATTATCGCGTTTCTTCTTTCTACAAATTTCGTAAGATAGCCGTTTCAAAGAGTTTCAAAACTAAAGGTTAATTCGGGCTAATTAAGTACGTAGTATCATTCGTTAATAATACGTCAGTTATCTGTATAGATTGTTTTCAAGACAAAGAACAACTGGTTCAGTTAAGCTAAACGTCGGCGGCGCGTGCGGCCCACCTGCCGGCAGGTGCAGCGCCAGCCGTGCCTAGGGTGATGAAAAATTCAAAAGTCCGGAGAAAAAACCTGATTTCCGCCGAAAAATCCTGATAATTTGTCACAATATCAGAATTTCTTTCAAAACGTAACGAGACCACAATATGTCGGTTGATTTAATTTATGTCCTATAAGGAAGATTATTTTTTGATTTTGTTACTTCTAAATAAAAATATACTGAGCGGCAAAAAATCTGGCCCTCAAATTTGCAGAATCGGTAATTTTGTATGAAGGATGGGCCAAATTTTTTCCGCTGAGTATATGTAAAAAAAACCTCTATTTAATTGAGAATTCTAAAAATCCTGAAATTTCCCGAGATTTCAAAAATTCGGCCGGAATCCTGAGAAGAGTCGCAAAATCCTGAGATATGGTAACCCTAGCCAACGACCAACGTGTGCACTATACACATAGGTACAACAACGCGTAGCAAAATATCACGTCTTGTCCAGGCCAGTGTTCATTACGCATGTTGCTGCTAGCGAGTAAATTCCCCGTATATCCAAATAATTATTTTTCACGACACTGCTTGAAAATGTGGCCATAGATAACCTAAACCCAATACCCAAAACTGCCTGTATAGGCAACGCAATGAGTCTGTTGTTAAATGTACAACAACAGACTCATTTATGGCTCGCAAAACACGACAACAATGTAACACATTACGAAAACTGGTCGTATCAATATATGTATTTCGAAATACGATAGAAATTTTACGGTTCCTTACCGAAAGGGTGCCAACGGGCCCCTATTCTGAACTCGCTGTCTGTATGTCTGTCTGTCTGTCTGTCTGTCTGTCTGTCCGCCGTAATGGTGTCACAGGGCTTATTGAAGATTTACCTTACACTAAATTTTCACAGATTATTATGACTGTGGCCGCTATAACAACAAATACTACAAATAAAATGTGGCGTTATCTGGGGTACCGTGGGTCTGACTGCTCATAATCTCTCATTCTGAGATCGAACCATGTAAGAAACAGCATGTAGGTTTAATAGATTATGAAAAAAATGTTGAATCTCAAAAGCCAGAAAAGGTGATTATGAGAAAATTGAATTCAAACTAATACACCCAATAAAAGTATGTTGTTGTTGGAAGTTACATAGATAACATGCTATTTGAGGAGTAGATTGTACGAGCTTTCAGGTTTCAAGAACAATTTTGTAATTGGACAACTTTTTCCTATAGTTTACCTTGCCAAAGTGCATAAAGTAAAAAAAAGGTTGATGGATTTTTACTTCATTTTCTATTTATAGTATATTTCCATTGGGTTTTATCGAAGGAAAAAATATTATGCGTAATTGGACACTAAATAAGAACTACTCCGTTTTGAATAAACGTTGTTTATTTATAAAAAAATTACTTTAACAAAAAAGCTTTTTTTATAAATGCTATTAAACAGTCAAATTCAACAAACGTTTATATTTAGTACGCTAAAACATAGCTCAATGAGACCAAATTAACTCAACAAATCTTAAAAAAATAGTTTTTTCAGTCTCAAAATTCAAGGTAAAGTTTAGTAAAAAGTTGGTACATCACTATATAAACGAAAAGGTACCTTATCGTCGGTGGTAAAATATTTAGTGATATTAAGTGATATCATTGAAAACGACTAATAACTTACGATTAATTTTAATAGTCTTAATTTAAGAACACTTATTAACGGTTGACCTTTACCTATAATTTTGTCTCAACAAACACTAAATAATTAACGTATTTGAAAAGGTACCTTCGGTCGGACGTAAATGTTTTTTGACATAGTTAAGAATAAGATTTAAAAAAATGCTTTTACTTTGTAGATGGCAATCAATCGTTTTATTATTATCATTAATCAACCTCTAAAGCCAGCTGTAAAAGGAATTTGGTACCCCCGGATTATACCGACCATTGTGGCTGGCCATGGACTAATTACTGCAGTCCGCGGCGTAGGGGATTGCCGGCCGAGTAGTTATAGATGGCCGAGTGTTAACGACTTAAGTTGGCAACGCCGAACTAGCGCGACGCGCGGTGCGGTGGTATTTTAAGTCCCGCCCGCGCGGTAGGTATCCCGTGGAACGATTTTTCGGGCGTTATGCATCTAGAGAATTATTTTTCGTAGGGATTTATAGAGAGTTGAAACGAATTAACTCAGTGAATTACTGGACCGATTTCAAAGTCTTTCACTATTAGAATGCTGAATTATTCCAAAGTGCCATAGGTTATATTTATTAGCAGAAAAAAATAGGGTTCCGTTTAAAAGCTACAATAATGTAACTCAAGTGTTAAAAAAAGTTGCCATCAAACATCTTTCATCGCACGCGCTGTAGAAAGTATTGATTAAAGAACAAAAACAATATTTAAGATATTAAAGAATACCTACATCAAGTCTACAAAAAACTTCGCGATACCATACCATATGTCAAACTATTGTAGTTATGTCACTTTACTATTTTTTTACATTTTCAAAGTTGACAGAAATGACGACTAAAATCAGACCATGTTCTTCATAAATTTGTATTAATCCTTATCCAATAAATAATTTTATATTCAGACGGTTTCAATACCTGTAGATTACTTTTTGAATTATTCAAATCGGACTTTTTCGGACATTCCATTCAAAATATATTTATGCATTTCGCACCTTAAGAACGACTGTCATAAACAAACAATGTCAGCTTGCAAAATTAAACTGCGTTTTCTTTCAGTGTCATTTTGAGAGACGACAAATTTTATTAATATGACCACTGTCCGTCTGTATGTCTGTCACTATTATATATCAGTATCTCATGAATCGTGATTGTGATAACTGACAGTTGGATAGATTTTTACCTTTTATTTGGGTGATACAAGAAAGAAGAAAGTACCTATGAAGAGGGGTGAGGAAACTGTCTTTCCATTATCGACGTATAAAGGCTTAAGTGTAAAATCCTTACTTTACAGGACGGGCTTCCAAAGTAAAAAACTGTCGTACTCAGAGATGGTGTATCCGAGACTTCTAAAATTTGGACACTAGCTAATAGTACTCTGTCCTTCAACCACAACGAATAAACTGTACTTACTAAAATATTTTTTAATTAAAGTTATTGTACATACGGCCATATACGTGAATTTCCGGAAATAAACTTGTGTTCAAAAAGTCAGTAAAAGATCTATGTGTAGGTACTTTGGCTCATTTACGCGTTCAAATTTAAAATATTTGGTAAAAAATACGTTTCCCAAAATACAACATACATAAAATTACGTTCAGAATTTTTTTTAAAAGTAATAGGTACGATCACATTACGTACGTTTAGCCCTTTTACGTCAAAATTGCATCTAGTTCAGCCATTTTACGTCAATGAAACTCGAAATAATTAAATACAGGTTTTTTTAATCCACTATCTAAATATATATAGTTTATAGATACTCTAACGCACAACTCAAGATTAAAAAAAAACACTGGCCCTTATACATAGGACCCATCGTTATGTGAGCTATAGGTAGGTTACCACCCGTACTCTAAAATAGAGTATTGTCCTCGTTTTCATGTAGGCGTACTTTATAATCTACGGACACCAATAAAGTACGCTAAAATACTCTATTTACGTAAAACTTATCTTACTGGCTCGTTACTGGTTATGAGTACTTATGAGACTTAATAAACTGGTATCCACTTTTAAGGAGAAATAATAAATACTCTTTTTTTTATTCTGTGTACTTTATTTTGTCCTTCTAAAAAAATGAAAATTACTTTATTTGCCCTAAAAAAGGTGGCAACCCTAGCTATAGGCCACAGACTAGTGATGTAACGAATATTCGCATTCGCAAAATTTCTGCGAATTTTTTTGCGAATATGAAATCGGAAAAAATACAATTATTAGATAATAGATAGGTTAATAAATCAAAATACATTCATTTCTCATGTTTTTTTATACAAAAAAAATACTTAATTCGTAATCACATTATCAGTCTTCACTTAATTCATTTTGTATTATTTATTTATTTACTTTGGGATGCTTTCGTATAAACTGGGTATTCTCGGAACAAAGTACAAACGGAACGCACTTCGTTCGAACGAAAACTGCCATAGACATTTTGGCGCCAAAACGAAAAACTGAATATTCGCATTCGCATTCGCGAATGTCGGTAGCAGATATTCGCATTCGCATTCGCGAATGTTCAAAAAATGACATTCGGTTACATCACTACTACCCAGCAGCACACAAGTCATATAACTGGCAAAATTTAGCCTTATGCAGGGTTAAGCTTTATTATATATGTATAGCTGTGTGTATTGCCAAGTTCTGTATTAAAGTTGTTTTTTGTTATGATAATGCTATTAGCTGAGTTAGTTCTGTAATTTGCCGATTTTATTTCTTAAAGCTGAATAGTCATCATAAATAGACCTGTTACTCAAGAGTTTGTGTAACCTTTTGTATAAGACTGGTATAAGATTCTATTATCCAGCAGAGTACTAAATAATTGAAGTTCTGTTCTCTTTTAGCTGTATTACACACCACATCTTGACAGTTACACAGCTGCTGTATAAAGTAGGGTGTGGTTCCTGTTATGAAAGCATATAGTTAGTTAACAGAATTTAAGGTAGCTGTTATAACTACTTTATGCCGCTTTAAGTACGAAATTACTGTCATGTGCAGCTAACTGGGGTAAAAGCAAAAGTAACAGATTCTTATGCAGAAGTTGGCTGAGTATTCACGAAAAGTAGACATTTTTAAAGCTAGCAGAACTATTTTGCAATATTTGTCAGCAATTATGCGGCTAGCAGTTTGACATTTCGATTTCGTGCGCGCGCTTATACTTAATATTAAAGTGTGTTGTGTAAATGCCGCCTATCAAAAAAAAATGCTAAATATTACTGTGGATTTTCATTTATTTTATGACTGAATCCTAATTGTTTGATTTATATTACGAGTGTGTATGATAAGAAACAGTTATCGAAAATATGTTGTGGGCAGACCACTTTTAACCAGAGAACATCTGAATAAGTGGACACATAAGGTCTGTTATGCAGACATTAGACGAGCCGCTGTGCAAGCAGACTTTATCAGAATGAGCGTCGCCATAATGAATAACATAACCTATTAAATGATGGAGAATTTTATACTCGAAAACTCATTTATGATAACGAATCGGTATAATATCTTTGTAAAAAGTATTACAAGGTAACTTTTGAACCCTCAAATGGTATAAGAACATAAAAATATTTCACTCGTAAAAACAAACCAACGACGAAATTGTTTATTTCTCAAAAACCTGGCTTATCAGGTAGCGCGTAAAATTTTGCACGAAATGTATATATGAATACACGTAAAGTTGCATGCGCACCTACAATTTATTATTTCTAGCACAAATAAGCGTATAAAATTTTTACCGCTAGGACATTAAAATTTGGCCATTTATTTTCTGCTGCTGTCACTCACCAAAACAACGCGTGCACTTTTAATTTATTTTTGTGTTCGATTATGTCAACTTCAATTTAATTCGAATAATTCTTGATAAATGTTCTGAAATAAGCTTAAAGCTGTGTATCATCTGAATATCTGAGCTTTGAAGGACTAAGCATATAGTTCATTCATCATTCATTCATCTTCTGGATAACAGAGCTGTAATACTTGCATAAAAGAACAAAATGCTTTTATGCAGAAGATACTCAGCTTGTCGTTACAATTATTCAAAACTTATTCATGTGTTATATTGCTTTACTCAGCTATTAGCGGTTAATTTTGTGCCCAAATTGCTTGAGTAACGTCTGAGTAAGCGCCAAATCAGCTAATTACGGTAGTCTTATTCACAATCGTTTCTGTGACTGCTATTTATAAAACTTACTCAGAGGTTTGTGCTGGCTGGTACAGACCTGTTTTTGCATAATACCACAGAATATATAATAGTACCTACTAACCATCTCCAACTGATAATATATTTGAACATTTTTAATATAAATCTAATTTACGACTGCTTACTAGTGAAAGTGGTCCCTGGACATTTTAATTTTGCATTGTTCCTGCACCACTTCATAAGACACCTTGGCATGGTAAGTTAGAGCTGCTCACAATCAAAAATGCGAAAATTTTGACGTGAGCTCACTAAACTTGCAAATAAATGTCAGTCAAAATAAAATGACGCGCATGCGCACCTTAGCCCAGGACACACTTAGTAGGACACAGTTTCCATTTTTATAATGCTTACAATTCCTGACTTATTTATTTATTCGTAGTGATAAAATGATTGTTTGCGCACGCTTAAAAGAACACTAAGGGCTGTTTCACCATCCATTGATTAGTGTTAAGTGACGGTTAAATGCGATGCCGTCTCCGTCTATTCGAACAAAACAAATAGAGACGGCATCACATTTAACCGTCACTTAACACTAATCAATGGATGGTGAAACAGCCCCTAAAAATGTTAATAATGTTACACTATATTGTCGATTAAGTATCAATTTCTTGACTTATTTTTATTAAACTAAGTAATTACCTATGATGACTTGTTATAGGTAGTAAAGATATGTCCTCAATAATACAATAAAAAAATGCCTGCAATCCCAATTTATTTTTTCAACAAAGTAACTTCGGACAATCGGGCACTTTACTACTAACCTTAGATCTTGATGATCGTCCTGTTCAAATATTTGATCGTGGTCCTCTTGTGAAAGATTGAGCTCGCTAAATTGCTGTTCCACGGAGTTGGCCATTGCACTTCAATTATCAACACAAATATTGAACGGTATAATACTGTACGATTAGAACGAGTATAATTGACACCACTTGTTAACAAAAATTGATCACGTCAGTTAAAATCCTGGGTTTGTTGCGTAGCGGTAACAATTACAAGGGCTATATCGCCCAATATTCACTGGTTGTGGTTATTTAATTTTATCAGTTGCCTTGTAATAATGCCGCGCTTTCAGAACAGTGATTGATTAGTATAATGCGATAACGCTGAACTAATGCGTAGCGTGTGTATTTGTTTCTCCCGGTGTTATGCCTCTGCCGGTAGAGTTACTACACGTGGTTGCTTGGGATTCAATGGATCTGTTTATTTTCGTATTACATAATACGCGTGGTCTGAAGTGGGCACAGCGCCGATCGGAATGGATAAAACGGCACGGAAACGGAATGTGATCGTGGTGGCGCTGGCGGTATCGGCGGACAGCGGCGTCGCTTCGCCGAGCGAGCGGCGGCCTCGCTCGGGGAACGATTCGGAGGGAAGGGATGGACGCGAGTTGCACGTGTGCGCCGCCGTGCGTTCGGTGCGCAGGCTATCAAGATCACTTCTCAACTGAACCGAGTAGAGTAGAGCTGCGTCCCCCCAACTCCAACTGACGTGGCACTCTACGTGTGTGACTAAACGAACGCGAACGAGAACGACGCCGAGTCGATTCTCTGTGCATCCATTTCGTGCGGATTTTGTTGGAGAATGCGCGCGCTGGGCGTGGTTCTGCTCGGGGCCCGAGGGGCGAGCGCGGTACAGTACACCAGTGAGGCGCATCTATCGATTTAATTTACTATATCGAATCTCGTAACAGGTGTTTTTTCAATTAGGATTTTTTATTTAACGCTTACCACACGAACTAAGGACTGAACTCAAATGCAGCATCTGCCTCATAAAAAGTGATATTTCTTATACATATTTGTAGTTGAAAGTTAAAGTCTCATCAAGATAACCTTTTTTTTTTAACCGTAAACATATTCAGTGCCTCAAACCCATTTCAACATTTTTCTGACTTCTACCCATTGCCTGAACACTTCTGTGCGTTGATAGGTATAGACGCTGTATTTATTATTACTATGAAACGCTTTGATTGCTTTTAAGCGTTTAAGGCACTAGTTCAACCAACCAAACCAATACTTATCGTCATCATCAGTCGGAATTGTCAAGTGTTAAAGAAAGGCCTTCCCCTTAGAACGCCACAACACAATGAACAAGTCACCACTAGAGTATTTTAAAATTTACGGTTGCCTACAACTTCCGCGATATTGAACTGGGCCCGGGGGAACTGCGGCCCAAGCCCTCTCATTGTGAGAAACGGACTGCCCAGCGGTGGGACATATATAGGCTGGGATGATGATGATGATGACTTGCATTGCTGTTGATGATCAATACACATACTAATAAATTTACAGCCTCTGCGTGCAATAGGTACAACGAAACTCGCACGCACGATTTATTTTCTTTTCCCAATGGAAAAAATGTTAACAAAGGTGTTGCCGCTATCAAAAAACATTTGCAGAATTCAAGATATTTTATTCTTCCCACATTTGCCAGAAATCAACTTCCATTCATTTCTTAATCTAGATAAAATATTGTAATTTACTGATGAAAATCTTTACTTTGGCATTTACACTGATATATTACATTATTTACAAAGAGAGTACTGTTTTCGTATGCATAATTTATTTGTTGTCCTGGTATTACACCCGGGTTTTTATTTTAAGCTGTGGGCCGCTCGACGCGAGACGGAGACGTCACTCAATGTTCTAACATTCGAGACTGAATTCGTAATCGTTTTCCAGCGACTCTTCCTGTTATTGTTCCTGGTATTATTTTACTGTCGACATTGTTGTTATATTTTTATTGTAGTTGTGCATTGTTACGTTATATGAAAGGATGGACTCCGGTCCAAGTACTTTTCGGTCAAACGAAAGACGACTTATAAGTTGTCTCCCGTAAAAACGGCTCTTTTATCGAAAATAGAAAAAAATATAGTAACAACAGAACTTTATATAATATTTCTAGCGGGTCCATACCTTGAAATCCCCTGAAAAGTCACTGACAATGACGAAACTTTGTTTTCATTTTTTCCGTGGGATTAAAAATCCGGGATTACTTCTTATTACTCCTACCTACCCTACTTGCCTATCACGCGCACCGCGCACGCCTGCCTGTCCTTCCTACTCATTTTACCAGAATTATCACTATATAGAAAACAGTGAGTCAGTTTTAGTCGGCTGTCGCTCTCAGACGCGGACCTATTAAATTGAATCTTACATTTTCATTTTTCTTAGATTAACCGGTACCTATCTTATCGGCATTAGTGAAGCAAAGTCTAATCACTTATCACTAAAACCAATAGCAGTTCGTGAAGTACATTTGTTACTAGGTCCGTGCCACGGCGCCCCGCGCCCATGCGTTTTCCACAGCGTTCGCCCGGGGCCCGCGGAGGGCGGTCGCCCGGCACCGCCTACTTCGTCTGGTACAGGCGTCATCCGCCTCGTGTCCCGCTTCACCTTAAAATTAAGTAGTCGAGACGTAGATTCAAGGAGAGAAAACGCCCTTCAAACAGCTCAGTTTTGTAGACAACCCTCGTTCCGTGCCTCCCAAATTCCCAATCCCGACCATCCAACAAACCGCGGCTCACTATTTTAACAGACAGTACCAGAAAAAAAAAAAGAGCAAAAGGGAAATGAACAAATAGAAAAAAAAGGAAACGGGATTACCTGCCTAAAATGTAATTGGTAGCAATAAAGGAAAGGATTAATTATTATTAGTGAGTTGGTGCGAGGCGACGTGAGACAAGACTGTGCCGGGACGGGCGCGCCGGGCGCGGGCGGCGGCGCATTAACGCACATGCACGAGGGGCGACTGGCGCACCGCGATTAATCGCACACCACCATAACTCGCTCATTTCTACACAACAATACTACCGCAACGCTACTTGCCAACCATTAAACCATTTATTTTTGCCTCCATTGACACCGTAGGTAGGTAGGTATTTGACGTCTTTTTAGATTAGAAAAATTGACGCATAAACCAATATTACTTACTTAATAAAATATACCTACCTATTAGATTAATTAAGAATTCCTTAAAAAAAATAAGACAAATAAATGTGAAAAAATTGATTGCGATTTTGATACCTCCTTACTTAGCTACCTATTATACCTATTTTAAATAGTTTTGACTGAAATATATTTTTATACCTATTACTCGATTTGTTGATTGATCACTTGCTACTTACATTTATCATTTCACTAGCTTTTGCCCGCGGCTTCGCCCGCGTGGAATTCAGTTATCGCGCGCTGTTCCCTCGGAAACTGCATTATCCCGGGAAAAAAAGTAGCCTATGTCACTATCTGGCCCATAGGCGTTTCGGAGGAGTTAGGTTACAAACACTGTGAAATTAGACATACATAAGCAAAAAACGGCAAAAAAAACAGTTTGTTGTATGGGAGCCCCCCTTAAATATTTATTTTAATTTAATTATTTATTTTTAGTGATTATACATACCTGGGGCCGTTATTAATATCAAGCAAAAAACGGCAAAACAATCACGTTTGTTGTATGCCAACTAATGCCAAGGGAGCCACCCTTAAATATTTATTTTAAGTATTCTGTTTTTAGTTGGTAGGTATTTGTAGTTACAGCGGCCACAGTAATACATAATCTGTGTAAATTTCAAGTTTCAAACTTTTACAAATTACAACTCAAGAGATAGAGCCATGTGACAGACGGACCGACTGACAGACACACAGCGGAGTCTCAGTAATAGGGTTCCGTTGGCACCATTTGGGTACGAAACCCTAAAAATAATCAAATACCGTATTAGAGGATGATGTAGTATCATGAAAACATTAATAGGTAAGTACATACAGGCTTGGCCAAAAGTACCTATTGAGCACCTATAACTTGATAGGATTACGCTGGTTTATCTACGCAAGGTTTAGATAAAATCATTTTAACTACTGGATCACTTCTATATATTGACAGAATTATTATTTAGTTGACCCTCAATGTACTCTTTACAACCAGCAACTTTTGGCCGATTAACTGTATCCCACCCCCAAGTACACAGTGGCTCCCATAAGTTTTTTTTTCTAAATGCTGCATTGAATAATCCCGCCGGATACGCGATGGTATACGCGATAATATTAAAGAAATCTTCACCCGACAGTCGAGCCGACACGCTTTATACGCTGCGACTAGGCTGCGACACATTAACGTTTTGCATGACAATACGACAAACAGTCTTTCATTCGTGGGACAAACCAATCTTAAGAAGAAAAACTACTAATCATTCAAGGCGATCTAGTATCAGTTTTAGAGGCCGTAAACTGAATTTTGTCGATTCCGCTTATTTTTACGCGACTTAATACCAGTTACCAGATTTTCCATTACTTTTAATGCATATATGCGTTAAATATCCTTGCAATTATGATCTAATTAATGTATGGGTACATTTTTGGGGTTCCGTAGTCAAAATGGCAAAAACGGAACCCTTATAGTTTCGCCATGTCTGTCTGTCTATCCGTCCGCGGCTTTGCTTTTATATGTAAACTATGCCAACAAAATGGTACAATAAAAAATATAAAAAAAAATTACAGTACCGTAGACGTAAAGTGGGGGTGATTTTTTTTTCTCATCCAATATCGGATATCGTTGGAAAGGTCTTTTAAAACCATTAGGGGGTTGCTACAACGACTTTTTGATTCAGTGATATGTTTGCAAAATATTCAACTTTAAAGTGCAAATTTTCATTAAAACATAAACTTGGAATATTCCGTACAAAATACGAAATCCTTAGAAAAATATTACTAAATTTTTTCGTAATGGCTGCGGAACCCTATTCCGGGCGTGTCTGACACGCTCTTGGCCGGTTTTTTATTTAAATAGTGAAACCCGAGGAAGCCAAGTATTCTAGAATTTACCCACGCGCAAAGCGAGTGGTTCAAATCAAGAATCCTGAGCGTAGCAGAGGGTTAAGTACATACAAGGTACTTCACAGCCGCGCGAAACAATTTTTCATCTCACTACAGCGAGAAAAATATGGAAGAAAATAAATGTAATATTTCTATAACTAGAATAAGTAGATAAGTTTTCTATTATAAATTATTTTAATTTACCTATAAAAGTAAGTACTTAAAAAAATGAATGAAAACAACTATTAATTTAATTCCTTAATAATATTATTGTTAAAAATAATAAGTACCAATGCGATGCATTCCTAAATATTAAACAATGTTTAACAATTGCGTTTCAGAACGTGTCATTTCATTAAGTACTTTTTTTCGGGTGTATTCTGAATTTGTATCAACTTTCTTTATATGCGGCTGGCACGACGGTCTTTTTATTTTGCTATAATTTAAGCATTTCAATTTATGTTACATATATACAAACAAATTATAGGTACTTAACATACTAATAAAGTCAATAATTAATTATTGTTCTAATTAGAAAGGCCAATTCATTAATGAACAAACAATTAACGCACCTACGCCGACTAAGGATTTTGACAGTAGGAAATATTATAGCGTGAAACGTAGCACAATGACAATGACGATGGCCGCGGCCGTGACCGTTGGCGAGGCGAGGCCACACCGGAATATCTTATCTAGCCGTGGTCACTGACACATTAAATTACGCAACAAATGCCCGCCACACGAATGTTAGTGTCCGATCGAAGCATTTTCTTGTCGAATCGGAAACTCAAGGTTCGGTTTTGGCTCTAGTTTCAAACGAAACTACTTATAGACGTGCTAAAATTATTGAATAATGTCGGTGGGCCGTTCTTTCTTGATATTATGAAAAAATTAAACAGGTAAGTATAATTCGTGTTCCTAGGCGGTAGGTAATATAAATAATTATTTCCAATTTTCCATTATTCCACGAACAAGCAAGAACTTCACTTCTCTGAGCTATTGGCTAGCGGAGTCGGGTGTGCTTCACCATTGCCGGCTATGCCGAACTCTCACGAAGCAAGCCGAATGAGATCCGAAAGTACAATGTTTGTACAGTCAGTTCATGAACTTGTGAGTAAGAATATGATCAAAAATGATCTATGCCGTTAACAATAGAATCGTGTTCAGATATTTTTATATAAGTTTATGAGCTTGACTGTACTTAATTAACCTGTAGTAAATTTCGGCGCGGCCAAAGGTTCGGTAGTTTTTGGTCGCAAGGTGATTTTTATGAGGAAGTCGCAATAGTCGGTCGAACATTCATTGTAATAATTTATAAGAATTACAGCTATGCATTACTGTCGAACTGCTAACAAGTGGAAATCTCTGCCTATATCTATGATACGTCCTGATTTTATTTATTACAACCCAAGTAACTGAAAAATTATTATTTACCTACCATAAATCCATAAATATTATTATCCTCCTATAAGGTATTGAATAGGATTTCGCTCGTGATCTATAATCACAAAAGTAATCAGCAAACAAATCAGAAAGGCATTCTATAACTGTAGTAATCTTGACATTATTGATTTAGTTATTCTATTTGAACAAGGNTTTTTTATTGTACCATTTTGTCGGCATAGTTTACATATATATTCGTGCAAAATTACAGCATTGATAGTCCCTGAGCAATGACGCGGAAGGACGGACGGACAGACAGACAGACATGGCGAAACTATAAGGGTTCCATTTTTGCCATTTTCGCTCAAACCGGTGATAGTTGTGCAACCGACTTCAAAAAAGGAGGAGGTTCTCAATTCGTCTGTAATATGCTTTTTTGTGTGTTTGTTACACGGTAACTCCAAATTGTGGGCCGAATTTCAAAAATCTTTTTTTTTTCTAAAGAACATACTTTCGAGGTCCCATTCCAAATCCAAATCGAGGGCAACCCTCAAATTTTAAAAGCACACCTTTAGAAATAATGTTTATCGTCAACAAAAGCGTATTAATTAAATGCATCTAAATAAATGCAATTCAGGTTTGATTAAAGCAAAATCCTTCTAATTATTTTAATACTGTGAGACAAGGAGGCTGTCTGTTACTTTGACGTGCAAAATGCTTTAAAGATATAGATGGAATTTGGCACGCAGTAGATAATCTAGATTAACTTCACTAGTTACTTTATACTTTATACTATATACTTTATACCTCTACCTACTAAATTATAGACCAAAGTCGTAGTCACTATTCATTCAATTAAAGCAAAAAGTGGAACCGATTACAAAAACCTTGAAAATAATTTTCTACTAGTTTGAAGTCGGTGCTTCACTGTGAGGCTTTTGCCTTTTAATCAAACCTGAATTGTATTTATTAAGATGTATCTAATTAATACGTTTTTGTTGACGATAAACATTATTTCTAATATTATTTTACAGAAGTTGAATGCAGCCTTAAATCTTTTTAAGTTTCCTTGCCTCAGCCAGAATGGGTTACTTTCAATAACCATCCCTATAAAGGATACTAATTTAAATTTTTCGATTTAAAATGTAGTCTTACTTTTAATTTAGTACGCTAATGGTATTTACGCTTTGAACATCAAACTATCTGCTGAAATAATGTTAGATTAATTTTTTACACTCATAAATTTCTAGATATTTTGGCCGTAGGAATCCGTGGTGGCTTAGTGGTTTGACGTATCGCCTCTCATGCAGAGGGTCGTGGGTTCAAACCCCGGCTCGCACCTCTGAGTTTTTTGAAATTCATGTGCGGAATTACATTTAAAATTTACCACGAGCTTTGTGGTGAAAGAAAAAATCGTGAGGAAACCTGCACATACCAGCGAAGCAATTCAATGGTGCGTGTGAAGTTCCCAATCCGCATTGGGCCCGCGTGGGAACTATGGCTCAAGCCCTGTTGCTCTGAGAGGAGGCCTGTGCCCAGTAGTGGGCAGCAGTGGGTATATAGGCTGGGATGGTTTCGTAAAATTTCAAGATATTTTGGCTCATCTAAAACCCGTATGCACCCTTACTTATTAAGTCCATGACATGGGTCCAGTCCTTTTGGCTTTTAACAATGTTTATTCACCACAAGGCAGGACAAAGTTAAATGTATTTTTTATATCTCAATTTATTTTTAAAATACCATACGTCATAAGGGTACGTTTATCATTGTTGACTTACCCTTATTCGTAGGTACAATGTTTTATTTGACAAAAAAAATAAGGAAAGTGAACAAAGTATTTGAAAAATTACGGGTATTTTTTACACATACATTTTTTCATAGACGTTTTTATTATTATTGGATGTATTGTTCCCTTTCTTATTTATAATGCAGGAAACTCTACAAAAACTAGTGGTTTGAGGTATGGGTTCTTAAGCAAATGGTTATTGATTCGAGTAGGTACCTGTTCGTTCGTTTTTTTATATTTACAATTGAAATCATATTTGAAGTTTACTTTAGAGCTTTTTGGTGAAGAAAATTCAATCTTTCAACCGAAAATATAATACGAATAGTTAATTCAACCGTACATCCTAAGTAGAGTAGAAGCTAAGAAGTAAAGCCAAGCTTCTGTTCAGCTTTAGAACCACTATTTCTACCTGCACTCACCAGTTACCCGTAACTCCCATGATGTCGATGGTTCACCTAGTAAAAGGCCTGCC